>NW_027494450.1:0-285001 GCF_021521415.1 Bidens hawaiensis
GTTTTTTTTTTCTAATTTCCGGGCACTAATCCTGACTTCTCCCGTTGCTTTAGTATAACAAAAGATAGAGGCATGCCAAGCTTGTTCGCTTTCTTTCCTTTGTAAGACTAGAAGAGATAGAAGGCACTCCTGTTGCCAATTGATAGATATGCTTGAAGTCCCGAAACTCTCTCCCTTAGAACTCTCTCTTTCTGTAAGCCAGTGACTTGCGTGAAGCGTCTCTTCCCTTTCAAAAATTGAATAAATCTTTTTTCCACTGTTATTCGATGCTTGGTCAACTCTCTAAAAGTTGTGGCACCCGATGCCACTAAATATATTATACGGATTTATATTGCTAAGCCATATTGTATTGCTTATTTTTAATGTTTTGAAAGTTACATAGACATTATACCGTCGTTGTCAACTTACTCAAGTTTATAAGTAATCTTAAATCCTAGATTATGCACTAATCCCCTAGTTAATGACTTGAGATATATAAAACTATAAATAACCTTTATTACAAGCTAATATCGTACAAGTATGAAGTATGCAAACGTGCTAGATTGCATGCAATGAGCAATGCATAACCCCACGTTTACGTGCTAATGGGCGTGCACATGCATGTGTAGTTATGATTCAAATCACTACGAGTCATATATTAACCTTTTTTTTATAAATAAGTAAGGGGTGTTTGGGATTCCTTATTTTACCTCCTTATACCTTATTTAAGAAATAAGGTATAAGTTACAAAGTTGTAACTTATACCTTATACACTCACAAAACCTAACTTTCTCAAACACATCATCATCATCATCATCGTACTCAGTATATCCCACCAATAGCAATGCTATGGTAGGGTCTGAGGAGGGTAAGATGTAGACAGCCTTACCTCTATCCCATAGGGATAGAGAGGCTGCTTTCGGTGAGACCCCCGACTCGATAGTAGTTTTGCATCAAGCCTTGGACATAAAGCACATAGCACTCAATCATCGGACACCGGCTGACTGGTGCATGTGCCCTTGTCTTTCGACTATCAACGCCACCACATGATGCCTGGTTAATCTTCCGCCACTTTTAACGTTATTTTCATGAGATTAGTAAAATAACGTCAAAATTAGTGCAATTTTACTTTTGCCCACCCGAGGGTTCACACATATAACTTTCTCAAACACCTTATAACTTATAAATCATAAGTTATAAGCTATAAGGAGCTAAAATAAGGAATCCCAAACAGCCCCTAAATATGACATTCTAATATGATGTTTTCAGTTTTATACAAATATAATATTTTTATTGTTTGTAAGCCTATATATATAAATTTTCTTTAAAATAATTCTTAAATTTTTTTAAGGTCCTTTCCAATGTTTATATTGGTAGAAAGTCTATATTTCTTAATGGAGACATAGGTTTAAACCCTACTGATAATACTTTAAGGGGGCATGAGTGGCTTAATGAGTCAATAAAGGAAGAAAGACCCCATCTTTGTGATCTACAGTTCGATTCTGAGAGCGTACGGGTTCGTGAGTGGGTTTTTTTCGAAACTGAAGATAAGTTAGAGACGCTTAAAAACTCTGTACAGCAGGTTAAGCTATCTAACGGTGGCCTTTTGCATTATGTCACACGTACGAAGTATTTATACAATTCTTTCTATTTATTGTATTTTACCATAGCAAGTCATCAAACCGACCACATTAAATATGATTTTATCCATCTTTTTCACCCGGTGTATATGAAACCCAATCCATCCTCAGTCAAAACCACACCTTTCTGGTTGACCAATAACACCGGTGAACGATGCCATCACCGATCGATCAATTTAACCCTCAGATTGACAACCACATAACAATCTACCTATTGCTCGCCATCTCATTCGCCCAAATGATAATAATTATATCACTCGCATTCAAAACTCCGTTCCGTAATCCCCTGGTTGCCAATTAGATGAATTTAAAAGAGGCAAAGCTCAATTGGTTATTAAATCAATCAGTGGTACTGTGTTCGTGTTCTTGATGTACAATATTTACAGCTTATCGTTAATCCGGCGTCGTTTTGATCCCGTCAATTCACCTAGTGACGTCATTGTAGCTTATCGTATATTCGAAACTTATCTTATGGGTAATTTATCTTTTTATAATTTATTATTCTGATCAATTGATTTTGTTATAATGTTCTGAAATTGATGTGTAATTTGTTGGTTTTAGTATTAGATTAGATGCAATTGGAACTATTCATATATGATTATATTCTAGGGTTTGTTACAATAAGATAAGTAACTATATGTCTCTGTACCGACTGAACCAATGACTATTCATGTTTAGAGGATATATTATAACTCGTATTTCTTTTTATATTGTTTTAACTGTAATTACATTTCATTTGATAACGTTATTGGGCGTTCTATCCTCGGGATATGTGCGTAAAGCCACTCGACTGCCAGCTTTTATAGACCGGGAGATACAGAAGTGAGAATGCTGACACGAGTAACGATAAATCATGTGAAAAAGGCAATCGCGTGACAGTGAATCGTTCCCTAAGGAACCCCTGAAAGGATATCAAACTAAAGATATTAAGCATAACAGACAGTTTTTTCGTCGAGATAATATGTAATATATCATTTCATTCGTATTTCATTCGTATCATATGTTTTTTATCTATACAGATTTGAGCTTCCTAAATTGAATTTTTTTTTTGCAACTAAATTCAAATTATAAGATCTACAGTTCATATGTTCAATAAATCTTTGAAGACAGCTAGATCCATTTGAATATGTTGATTATAATTTATAATTTATAACGTATAATTATCTTTTAATGCAGGTTTTTCGCTTATCTTCTTGCTCACCATAAACGCTCTACACCAATACATCAAAGAGGTTATCATGATTACAGACACCATACGCGCTACCAAGAAGCAAAACCGAGCCTATGAAAACTGTATGAAAAAGAGTGCACATGAGGCGGATATCATAAGACAAGATATATCTAAGTTGCAAACAGAGATCACAAATTTGGAATCTGAATATAGTGAGAAGGATCAAACAGTAAAGTCGTTAAGGGCCGATGCTAGCGAGGTTAAACGTATATTAGAAAGTGGATTTGAAGAGTATGATCAATTGCTAGCATACAATAAGGATCTTCAAGAACAACTTCAAAGTGTAAATGAAAGATTGGCTCGGTCGAGTAGTACAAAGTCGGTCTTTTTTAGTTGGGATCGGTGGGGTTTGTGACGTTTTGTGTAAGTAGTTACAGTGTTGTTAGTTGTATAAGGTATGTTTTACAATCAATCGTTAAATTATCGTTTGTTACTTTTTTATGTTCGTAAGATGGTCTCATATATGTTTTACGTACGTTATTGCATGAAGAGAACTTTGTAGTATAAGGGGCGGGGCCAACCTTTTTTTAGAATCTAAAGCGAACTCTAAAAGTGACGCGTTTTTAGTAAAAATCGAACTGATTTTTTCTGTTTTGACAGTTTATATGGAAATTTAAGATTTTTCTAAATGATACTTGGTTATGACTGATCAGCCAGATCACGCACCAATCGGAACGCATTACCTGATGATGCACAGGATACATATATGATATAACTAGCCTCACAAAACGTGAAGGTTGGTCGGGACTGTCGGGGACACGTGTCAGAACGGGTTTCTGGTCAAAACAGGTTGATTTTTTATTGCTAAAAAAATCATTTCAAAACCTGCTACTTCAATGGAAACACTATCAGGTTTAATCTGAAGACTACTATAAAGATCATAAACAGCAGCATTAAAACAGCAGATACAAATTAAGATAAGAAAAAACCAGCAGCATCAGAAAGGGGTCACAATGCCGTAAACCCGAAATTCTTACCTCCTGCAAGCTTCTTGCTTTTTCTCTTGCTATACATAGAAGTTTTCATATTTACAAGTAACATATATAGGGGCTGCAAGCAATCAAATCTGGTCCTTGAAGACAATGTAATTGGATTTACAAACTAAGACCAAAGAAATACAACTTATGATGCAAGTTTGAAGATATGGAGTACCCTGTATATGCTTGTGTATTAACTGAAATCAGACTGTTTGAGATACGGCTAACTGGCTAAGGGGTTGTTTGACAATCTTGTGCCACTAAAAGGTAGCCAGTGAATCATTTGGAATGCCTCTAAAACTTAACCACTAACAGGTTCCATGAGCCACTAAAAGGTGTAACCAACCGCACTCTATCTCTGACCGATTCAGATGTAGCATCTTAATGATTAAGAGGTGACCAAAAAGCCCCTAAATGCAAAGATTAAATTTTGAACTCAGTATGGGTCTACATAAAGTCATAAACTTTAATGGGCCATATAAGATTTGTTGTTTCAGCAAGACTTGAAAGAGACCACAAGAATTAAAGGGCTAGCGAGACCCAGAAGGTTAACAGATTAAATCAGCCTCCATACTTATGAGACCACTACTATTGAATTCAGTTTTATGTTCATTTGATAAAAAAAAATTGTTAAAACAGTTATAGCAGACATACAGTGATACACATATGTTGATTGAGAGTTATGGTAGAAATCTCTATTTACATGAAAATCCAAGTTGAAACCGGAACCCTTTTTCCACAGCCGTCTCCAAGGTTAAGCACCTCGGCCGAGTCGAAATAAAAAGATATGTCGGTCCGAACGAGTAACGTAATATAATATAACAATATAAGGCTAAATTAACAATTATAAATTTCGGTTATTAATTAATTGGTAATATTGAAGGAAAAAACAGCATACCTTGGTCCTTGGTCGCTGGTTTGGTCAACGGCGGTGGAGCCTTGTGGTCAATGGTGAACCAGTGGTGGTGGTCGGCTGGGCTAGTCGTTGTCCAGGTTCATTTAGCGTTCGGAAAGAAGGAATGAGCGGAGTAGCTAGGAATTTCAGTCGAACGCTATTTCTATCTTTTTTATTTGATTTTATATTAGTTTGGGCTCAATTATGTACTATCCTATTCTATGCTAGCGTTATGTACGGATATATTACAACAAATCTATATATATATATATATATATATATATATATATATATATTGACATTAATGTATGAATTTTTAATAAAATTTATCCAACTTTTATTATTTGACTTAATAGCAAATAAATTTGATAATAACTTCTCAGCTAACGCTTCAATGCTTTCCATGCTCATGCAACATTATTGGGTTAGCGATTACTTGCGAGTTCTAGTCTAAAGTTGCAAGTTGCTTGGAGTGCATGTGTGTATAAATGCCGATCGATGTGTTGGAAGAAAAACGCACACATCAAAGGAAAGTGTGAGTGGAAATTAAATGGGTTTCTCTCAAAAATGGGGTTGGGTGATATTGTTAGGGCTTACCATTGTCTTCCACTTGAGTGCATTGGCTCTTGGGAATGGCAAGAGTGAAACAACTCGGTTGGGTGATGATGATTGCCGCTTTGGTGCTAGGAGAGGTTGTGGTGGGGGACTTCGAAGAGGTCCCAGGCGTGGTGGAGGTGGTTTTGGTGGGAGTGGAGGACGTAGTGGTGGTTTAGGAGGTGGGAGAGGTCGTGGAGGTGGACTTGGAGTTGGTGGTAGAGGAGGCGGAGGTGGGACCGGTCATGGTGGTGGATTCGGAGGTAATGGAGGACTTGGTGGTGGTGGTGGAGCTGGAGGTGGAGGAGGCGTTGGAGATGGATATGGTGGTGGGTTTGGTGCTGGGGGAGGAGTAGGTGGTGGAGCTAGAGGCATTGGTGGCGGTGGAGGTGGAGGAGGTGGCGGTGGTGGTAGAGGTGGTTCAGGTCAAGGGAGCGGTTTTGGAGCAGGTGGTGGTGCTGGAGGTGTCGGTGGAGGTGGAGGAGGTGGTAGAGGCAGTGGTGGTGGGGTTGGAGGTGGTTCAGGTTATGGGAGTGGTTTTGGAGCAGGGGGAGGAGTAGACGGTGGTGGAGGTGGAGGAGGTGGTGGTGGAGGAGGGGGTTTAGGTCATGGGGGTGGCTATGGGGCTGGTGGAGGGTTAGGTAGTGGTTTTGATGGAGGAGCTGGTAACGGTTTAGGTGGAGGATTCGGGGTTGGAATAGGGATTGGAATAGGTGTGGGAGGAGGTGCTGGTGCCGGCCAAGGAATTGGAAGCGGGTCAGGCAGCGGCGGTGGAAATTGAACTATTGACACAAAACAAAATGTTTTGTACGTGTTAATTTTTAATTAAAGTTTATATTGGCTTATTAAAACTCAATAATAATATTGTATTAATTTTAATATCATGCATCACTATTTATATGCTTGTATTTATGATTCAGTGTTTACATAATGCATGGAGCAAGATCTTTAGTAAATTTGTATTCTCTTGGATTTGTTTTTTTGACAAAATTACATATTTTGTCATTTATGTTTGTAACAAATTTCAGCAGTTATCTTTAACCTTCAAAATTGACGTGATTTGTACTTTATGTTTTCGACTTCAAAGCTTATAAATGAAAGATTAGCTCAATTGAGTAGTACAAAGTCAGTTTTTTATGTGGGGTCGATGGGGTTTGTGACGTTTTATGTAAGTGATTACTGTGTTGATAGTTCTATAAGGTATGGTTTTATAACCAATCGTGAAATTACCGTTTGTTACTTTTTATGTTCATAAGATGATCTCGTACATGTTTTATGTATATTTTTGCATGACAGTAACTTTGTAGTATAAGGGGCGGGTCAACCATTTTTTAGAAACTAAAGTAAACTCTAAAAGTGATGCATTTTTAGTAATTAAATAAATTGAAGTAATTATATGAACGGCAATTTTATATACCCCTCTAAACATGCAAAATTATATGTCTTCAAATCATGCTTAACGAGCATTGTACATTATGCATTAAAAAAATCATCTTTTGGGATATGTGTAAAGTCGCACATTCAAAGGTGGTATATGAAATTCCCTTTCTTTTTGACATGGTAATTTTAGATTTGTGAAAATGATTCTTTTGATACTTTGTTCCGACCAATGGGAATCAGAACACACACCATTATGTAGGCACTAACCGATGATGACACACGAGGTACGCATAAGTACGCCTGGAAAAATGTGTGGGTCGGGTCGGGTAATTGGTCAGAACGGTTTCAAGTTACAATGGTTTGATTTGGTTTCAAGAAATTGTTAAGAAAAATCTATCCAGCTTCTGAAAATTGAAACAAAAATAATTTGTACTATAAATATATCCATATATATTGAATCAAAACATATTAATTTTAATGCCTATAAAAATTAAATATCCATATGTATTGAATCAAAACATATTTACTCAAGTGAGATAAAATGATCTTTTTATAATTTTATATAAAAAAGAATTTCAAAACCTGCTGCTTCAAATGGCAATAATATCAGATTGAATCAGCAAACTACCATAAAGATCATAAACAACAGCATTAAAACATCAAATACAAAGTTAAAAAAACAGCAGCAGCATAACGGGATCATAATTCTGTGAGCCGAAAATTCCTTACTCCCGCAAACTTCTTGCCGTACGTAGTGGAAGTTGTCATATTTACAAGTAATAGGGACTGCAAGTAATCAAATCTGTTCCTTGAAGAATTTGTGGAGGAACAACTTGGAAACATAATAAAAAGACGCTATTGATACGTGTGCTTGTGTAACAACTCGGGTAATTTTAATCTTATCAACACATGTCTTAAGAAATACAAGTTAATTTATGATGCAAGTTTGAAGATATGGAGTACATGCTTGTATTAACTGAATTCAAATATTAAGTTTTGAACTCAGTATGGGTCTGCATAAAGTCATAAACTTTAATGGACCAGCAAAAGATTTGTTGTTTCAGCAAAACTTTAAAGAGACAACAAGAATTCAAGGGCTAGCGAGACAGAAGGTTATAGCCGATTAAATCCGCCTCCATACTGACCTTTTGAGACCACCAATATTGAATTAATTCAGTTTTCTGTTGATTTGATAAAAAATGGATAAAACACTAAAAACAGTTATTACTGACATACAACTATGTTGATTGAGAGTTATGGTAGAAATGTCTTTTTAAATGAAAATCCAAGTTGAAACAGGAACCCGGCCTTTTTAGTTTTTCCACCCTAAACCCGACCCAAAATAACTGCCTCAGGTTGTGTCCGCAAAAACTTCTAGTGTACGAACATAATCATCAGAAATCATATTTGTTCTTGGACCTCTATGAGTCTTATTCGGTTGAGAATCTGTGAGTACCATCAAATTGTTTCAATCTAAAAGTGCAACAAGAATATCAGAGATATCGACGTTACACAATCACAAAATCACAAGAATTGCCTTGTATTTCTTTTATATACTGTATATATTATCCTGACATTAATTTTATGTAACAAAGAAACTATACGGTTAGGAAATTTCCAATATTAATTGTTCATCATTCATTTAAAACTATGAATTTATTGTGTGATTCTGTTTTTGAACAATAAGGATTAATTGTACGTAGTAACTTATAACATATACGTTCCGTTTTCTGATCACGTTTATTAGATCGAGTGATCGGCTAATATCTATTACATTAAAATACGTTATGATGATGTTCAAGAATATGAGCTTGTATACAATACAAGTGTTGGAATTTGGATTCTAGTATATACCAAAAAGTAAGCAAGATTCGAATGATGTTTCTATGTACAAACGCATGCAATTTAATGCAATCCAGCATATATATTATATATAACGCTGCTCACTATTCACCCCACACACATACATGATGCATATATAATATCATGCATACATATCAACTTGGTGACGTGCTCGAGTTGGTGGAATGACAAGGTTTCATCACAAAAAAGACCAAATAATAAGTGCACAAAGATTGTTTTTATTATTCAGAAGCATCTAGAGCCTATATCTCCGATACTTGATATATATGAAACTAATTAAAATACTTTTAGGCTTTTAGCCAATGTTTTGTTTGATAAAATAATTAACGCTCACACTATCTACTACTTTATTAAAGCCTTAAAGGAGCTTTTTTTATTTGACACATTTTATCTTACTAGCGTGTTCACATAGGCATCATATAATTATCTTCCATATTTAACCTTAATTTTCTATAACAAATTAAGTCACAACAATATTACGTATGAGTGAGTACGACGGCCGACATTACCGACGATCACCAAATCACCAACACAATATTAAAGGTTGTCCATTCCAAAATCTTATCCTTGCATATTATTGAAGGATAGTCCCTCAGCATAGTGTCCCATATTGATGAAATTTTACCATTGCCTCCAAACGAAACCATCGGTACATCTGTAAATAATTGTGGGTTTAACCTTAGGTAGATGTTTCGTTAGTAATTTGTCGATAGTTAGCCACTGCCTTAGTTACTTTACGTTAATGGGTATTGTCGGTGATTACTGACGTAGGTAGTTTCGGTCTATTTTAGTAGCATTTGTATTGTTATCTGATGAAGAGGCAAATTTATTATGGGCATGTTTGGGATTGCTTCTTTAAAATGCTTTTTACTTTTTGGAAAGACAAAATGTCCAAAATACCCCTCCAAAAGCACGGCATTTAAAACATTTTAAAGAAGCAATCCCAAACACCCCCTATATATACAAAGTTGAAATGAACCTGGATCCAAATTTTGGAATGTGAATTGGCTTATAGTTATATAGTTCATTTTTATATAGACACATGATTTCAATAATCATTTTTTTGTTTGAATTTTCAAATTTATATGAATCGATTTTAAGTAGAATCTAAATTGTATTTGATGAGTAATGACTAATTGATAGAAAATAATGTTCTCATATTTGTCTTATAATTTCCTCTTAGTCTTATAAATTTAAGTCATTCAAAAGAGTTGTAACATTGTTAATAACAACTTTTGATTGACAAATATATGTATTTATAAAACTACTAAAATGTTGAATTTTAGTTATTGAAGATTAAATATTAAAGGAGAGTGATATTAAAAATAACTAATTAAATTATTGGCGATTTGCTCCTTTTATCTATTATGGTTAAGTATTAGATATGGAATACACCTTTTTGCTCATATTTTAGATGATAATTTACACTTTAACAACCATTTCATTCTTATCTTATAATTAGACACTGGCTTTTATGTTTTAACGTGGACGAAGGACGAATCACAATCACACCCTAGTTTTATTAATTCATCTTTTTACTTGTGCCTAGTAGTCTTCATTTCCTCTAGTATAAATACACTAGTATTTGATAGGAAGGGTACACAGAAGAGAGTCGAAATACAGGCAAAGAAAATATTTGTACAGAATCAATGTGCATTCATCTTTGTAATAAATCGTATCATTCAAAATAGATCGTTCGTTCCTGCTTTGTTGAGTTTAATAACTCTTCAGCCGTCTTTCTATATAAATGGCAAACTAAACCATTCGTTACAAATTAAAGATTATGAATTCCACTAACCGATTACAAAAAGACGATAGTGAACCCAAATGATCATTTTCGTTTATATGGTTTCATGACTTTATAGCGAATTGTGAACAACCCACGTGCATTGTAAGGGCATGTTGCGTTAGTAAAAACTTATGAAGCTACGTAGTGAAATTAATCCTTTTGTATAGAACTTTTTCCTCGAAGATAAAACTAATACAATATCAATATTGTCTCCTTTTCAATACACTATTAAGTATGACAACTTATATATAATGTCACTCGATTTTAAAACCCTTTAAACCGATATACCGATAGAGTGGTTGGTCCAGTAATCAATCAGTTAAGTTATATATGAAAAATAATGGAAAATAGGGGTTGAGAAGAAAAGAATATTTGTGTTCCTATAAATTAAGGAATCACAGCCACTTGTAAGAAAGCAGTAGATTTTTATTTTATCTGACCTTTAGCTTGCTATGTATCAACATTCAAAAAGAGCCTTTTTCAATGGGTCTGAAAAGATAATGGGAAGCAAGAAAACCACATAGAAAGCATCATGACTCAGTTCGACCTTCCATTTGGGAAGAAAGTACATCAACTTGATTAATAATCAAACTTATACTGCAAGTGTTGGGTGGATGCCAACTCCGCCTGTTCATATTTTCCGGCTGACAATCATTTTGATTCATTGAATGACCATTAAATTCTTCATACCTTATAATATCCGTTCTTTTGTTTTGGTACATTCATATAGTAATCCACACGGATTGCTCGTACATATGACAATATGAGTGTGTGACTAGGAGCTACAATTGTGTTAGATGGTTGGCCATTACATGTAAACTTATATGCTCAAGTTGTTTTGTTCAACTACGGAGTATTATGTAACCATCAAGGTAGTATGTTCAATCGTCCTGGTTACATAGGACAGTAGGCAATAAATCATGTTATATTGAAACTGTTTATACTTAAACGTTAGTATACTATATAGTCTAAAATATGATCGTGTATATATATTTTATACTTATATTAGCGTGTTATTAAATTAAAATGGATGCATAAAACGTTTCATTAATTATTAGGCGAAGCAAGTAAATAATTTGTAGATCACATAAATATTAAATATAAATTATACTAATTACTAGTAAATATGTTTTAACATTGTTTCATTTTAGTCTTCAAATTTAAATCTATCATGAATAGTATAGAAAAAGTTATTACACTAAGGACTGAACCGAAACCAAACTCATAACAATATATGGGACCTCATAACAATATATAGGACCGCAAGTCCGCACTCGAATTGGTTTTTCCAGTAACGCGTGACAAAAGTATATGGTTAATGGATACTTTGGTAAAGTTTTCCTACCAAACCAAGCATCTAAAATACTTGTAATATATTAGGTAACCACTAAAATATTTGTAAAACAAATATGTAAAACGATAATAGATGCAATAATTACGTACAGTACTGTATTCTAGTATAACAAATTTGGAAAGGTAATAAAAAATCACAAAACAAAGAAAAAGCGTAAATATAAAACGGTATACAATTATCATTACAAATAAGAGTACTCTCAGCGACAGTAGATTTGTTGGTTTTATTCTACAAAGGTAGAGAACTAGAGACTGTATCTAATCCAGCAATGAAGTTATATGATCAAATTCAGTGAGTTTGTTTTTTTTAAATGCATGCATGTGGTTTGTGAATAGTATATATAGAAACTAATTAATAGTTATAACTTTGAATTCATTTTGAACATGGTGATTGAGGTTTTGTAGAACTGAAGTTATCCAATATATATGCTACTCTATAACTGTTTAAACGCGCTTCATGATCAAATACAATCAAATATATGAAGGAAAGAGGGAAAAAAGGTGTGACATGTACATAGATAGCTAGGGACGCTTTAAAATGATGTTTATCAACATCTAATGATGTTTACGTAATATATGAATTGAAAATTTTGATGTAAAAGCATTTAAAACTTTTATTATTATAAATCTGATTACAAAATATAGAATTCTTGGAAATTGACACGTCAGATGAAGAGTATACAATGACAACGGGAGAATATATACACAAAAGTTGTGCTATCTCATTAATGATATTTTGCTTAACTGTATTTGTAAAATCATTCCAAATTAAGCGAGTCGTGTTCACTCTCATAATTTTTACACGAACCTAAAATGTGTAAGACGTACACTAACCTGAACGTAAACACGATATTAATGGGTATTCACAAGTTGACTTAAATGCAAATCTATTAACATACTTTTTGTTCACATATTTTCTTGAATTAATCTCTTAAGTAATTTTAATATGGTTGAGTTATAATAAGAAGATTAGTTTTCTTAGGAAGGATAGAAAATAATCTTGTCTATTCATTTGAGAGTTGAATAGTTGAGATTAGATTAGAGAGATCATCAAATGTAAAACAAGGATAAGGGCATAATAGGGATAACACATTTGTTGTTTTCTCTCTCCACATGCAAGGCACATGTCAAATTCCCCAATCATTTTAAAACGTTCATAACTTTTTTGTACGACATTTTTTTTTCAAAACAATTTCACCAAAAAAACGAGTGTTTTTTTATCTTTTATATGAATATCATATTGCTTTATAAAAATAAAAATAAAAATCGTGGGTTTTTACAATGTGTGTTTTATCATAATTGTGTTTTACAAAATTGTGTTATACAATTGTGTTTTATTTTTTCATAGTGTTTTTTGCATTGTGTTTTTTACATCGTGTTATTTAATTGTGTTTTCATTATGTTTTTGTCATTGTGTTTTTATTTTCATAATGTTTTTTGCATTGTGTTTTTTACATTGTGTCTTTTTCATTGTGTTTTTCATACAGTTTTATTTTCCTGCGAAATTTCCGAAGACTTTTCCGGCAAGGCGGTGGCGGTGGGCGGTAGTTGTAGGAGGTGAGTGAAAATTTAAGTGAGTTTTGATTAAGTGGGTTTTAATTAAGTGAATTTTTGAAATTAAATTAAGTGGGTTTCAATATTAAGGTAGTAGACTAAAATACCCTTCTTCCTAGCCTATTTAGGAAAACCAAACTTCTTATTTGATCCTGTTCCGATTGTTATTTAAAAATTACACGTTAACAAAATTATAAAAATAATGTATCAGTGCATAGTATGTCAAGTTAAGTTTAACATGGTTTGTTTGGCTAGACGTGTTGACACTAAACGATTCAGAGCCAACCCGAATTCGTTTAAAAAAATTTTATAGTCGTTTTGTTAGGTTCGAATCTTTTCAGATATTCATGCCAAGTCATAACTATTACCTACCCAACTGGAAAGCAAGATGCAGTGTAATTTCCATTAACTTTGATTTTAAAAGTTAATATTGGTTGCAATAATTATAAAATAGTCTTTGAACTTCTTCTAAAAATAGCCACATACGCATCAGCATATATAAAGTAGCATATTAATTATAATTTTTTTAAACGACAATCTTCTTTTATTAAGGCTCATGTGTTCTTTTAAATTTGGAGAGTCTTGTTGTTCCACTATGGCCAAACTATGTTGTATTAATCGGACTCATGTTGGCTTCAGAGTTTGGTTTTTGAGCATTTCCCCGGGAAACCATACCATCGATTGTCACTTGATAGTCATTGTAGCATCACAAAAGCATAACTCTCTTGCGTAACATACCGTGGGACGAAAACTGGGTGAACTCGGGATTCGAACTAACAACCTTGCACAAGACTTAGCTCAAATTTTTTATTGCCAAAATCCATCAAAAGTAACACAAGTAAATATCAAACTTAGGTCTTCCACCGAATAACCCAAACCTCCTACCATTAGACCACGATACACTTGCACTTTTAAAAAGTGTTGTTATTATTATTTAAATTTAACACTTTTCCATAAAAATGTATACTCATGTATCACGTCACACGTCGTATCACGTGTTTTTAAATAAATGTAAGTTATATATGAGCTCACTAGTACGATGTTCTAATCAAGAGAAGACTAATAAAATAGAGAGAGATCGGATATATATCGAAGTAATATATAACTCGACAAATAGAAATAATTAAATGAAAATAAAATCATGTGAGATTGAGTGGGGCTAAAGTGCTACTAAACAACATCTTTAAAAGCACTTTCCGTGTGCAACTTGTTTTGTCCTAATTTTGTTTCCATCTTTCCACTAAATCCGATATACTTGTTTCTTTCACTAATATTATATGTTATAAAATATTCAAAAGTTTTGTCTAATTATAAGATTGAGAAATACGGGGAAAAGAAAAACCCTGAGAAAAAACTAAAATTGGTTTTTCGAGTGTGAAACCATAAAAAAAACGTATCAATTTTTTGGGTTAGGTACTGATAATATCATTACAAATGAAAACACGATAAATAACGAAACAAAAGGATATTGTCATACTGATATTGAAAACATTACAACGAATACCAACAACTGTGTTCATTTGGTACCGGTTCGATTAGATAATGCCAGTCCCTAAGCCTTGCAAATTGAGAGGGTTGGACGGGTTGTTGTGACCGACCGAAAGAGGTTTGGTTAATAAGGGTTTTAAGTAAAACGAGTCCATGTCAAAACAAGCTTTTTTTAATTTTAAATTAAAGTTTCAATTTTTTTAAACCAAAACGGGTCAAAATTGAGTCTGTTTAAAATAAGTCATTTTAAAAAAAGTACCAAAATAGACTCATCAAGATTTTTTTTTGTTGGCTGGTTCCAATGGTGGAGGTGGTGAAGGCAGTTTCCTTGGGCCATCTATTGGATCCCCAACTGGACATGCGAAGAAGATTAAATGAAAGTTAGTCAAGGAGTTATATGGTGATGGTGAAGTTAGACCAAAAAAAACGTACTAAATGATAAAAATGATCGTTAATATTTGAAAGGACAAATATATTTGTGGTTATGTGTTTTGTTTTGTAACAATTAAATCTGAAAAAGGCCTACGAATTCTTGTTTCATTTTAGGCCTTCTAAAGGGTTTGGTCGGCACTGTGGTGAACTCATAATTCGACGGTATCACTATTTTTTCGAATGTGGCCCAAAGTCTAAAGTACGAACAAATTAAGACATATATAGTATCATAGCACATAGAGAAGTGTAGGAAGATCGAACCAGCGTCATTGTACACACTTAACCTACCAAGTTTAAAAGCGGACGAATCAACCTTTAAGAATTCAATAATCGATGTCGCTAAGATTCTCTTAGTGCCGCGTTCTTGCATGACTGACCCCACTAACCCACCGTGAGTTTTTATTTATGTTTTATGTATTTAACTTAAATAAAAATAAAAGATAGTTTTATTATTATTCAAGTAAAAAATTTCTTGAAATGATAAATTTTATTATTTAGATAATTAAGATAAAACCTTAAATATACGGGATTAAAAACTAAGTGGTGTGAAGTGTGAACTTTAGTTGTCTACCCACTTGACTCACTAGTCAAGCCCTTAAGCCGAGCTTTATAAATGGGCCCACATCATGACATCTAGCTGGAAAAACGTGCAAAGTGAGCGAGACATCTAGCCGGCTCGGTCCAAAAGGGTTAGCCGAGTTAGTCAGCCTCTTTTTAGTCCCACGTAAACTTCCAAGAACATGCATTTTGCACCAAAAGAAATTAAACACTAACATACCCATCTATTTTCACATTCTGTTAGTTAATTCTTATGATGATAAATGATTATAAATCGACTAAACTAAGGGATCAAATATTCGAATGAATTTCATAAAAGATCAAATACCAATTTTAGGGTGCGCACATGATTAATATGATCGATACTTATATGAATTAACGTTGGTTGATTCGTTAACTAATTATTTTCACCAACTAAACTGAAAACCCTAGTCACATAATTTTCAATGATATATAAAACTTAGACATGAATAATTAATTATTCTCAAGCTTAACTTACAATAATAGCTAATGTAATAAAAGTGGTGACTCAATTGAAGGATTATTGTTAAAGATGGCAGGAAGAACAACACGGTCACTAGAGTTAGATCGACGGTAGACCTAATTTTTTTATTTATTTTGAATTCAACATGTTCTCGTATATCCTTTGGAGCATCGGCCAGTGATTCACCGAAAGATATCTGGTTGCTAATTATTTTCACCTAATGATTCCACTTTGCATGTTTCTAGCTAGGCTGTCGATGTAAAAATTAGCAAAGCTCGCATTCGGTTCTCTGTGCGTGTGGCCGGTAAATTGTCGATGTTTATCACTTAAAAACCAAAATTTTTTGATTTGTGTTCATTTTGATGAAATTTCTTAAGTAGTGATTGCCTTTAGTAAAACAATGTTAAAAAATTAAAATTCACTTACTACTGCATGCTTATCTTTCTTCTTGTTAATGCAATCCTAACTTTATTAAATCTTATTGTTTTACAAAGTACAAAAAGACCCAATAAAGAAAAAAAGTACCAAGTAGACAAATGGTTGCCTTATCATTTTTCTAATAATCATCTAAACCTATAAAGTGTAATTCTTTTTTATTTCTCACAATAAAAAGGGTTAACTAAAATGTTTTAAAAATACTCTCACTTATTCTCTATATATACACACTCTCTCCGAAAGTCCAAACATGTGAAACAAGTCACACCACCAAGAAGCAAACTTGCATATCATCATTCATCTCCTATAGTAACAACAATGTGTAGAACACCAACACAAACCACCACTACAACCCAAGAGAAATCCACCAAACACCCGCCACCACCGCCACATATAGAGTTAACAATCGACTCAACAACCACCCCTAAAGCCGTCGCCCACGACGACACCCTCATAACAATCAAATCCACTATCTTACCACTCATTTCAAGGCTCCATGCAGGCTACTTTCGTATAACTCTTTCCCTATGCTGGCAAACCCTACTTTGGAAAACCCTAGTAGAGCCGCCGCAAAACGCCCATGCATACCGGAAAAGGTTAACGATCCCCTACGCCGCATTCATCCTCATATGGTCTTTATCTTTGTTCATACTAGTATCACTTTCCATATTATACATCTTAAGATGTATATTATTATTCAACATGGTCAAATATGAATACCTAAACCATATCAATGTAAATTACCTTTTTGCCCCTTGGATATCATGGCTTCTTTTGCTTAAGTCATCCCCATTGTCATTTTTATCTCCAACAACCGTTTATTATCATGCACTTTGGTTACTATTTGTTGTTCCCATATTAATTCTTGATGTAAAAATATACGGACAATGGTTTACAAAAGGCAAGAGGTTTCTATCAACGGCTGCGAATCCAGCAAGCCAACTATCAGTTATCGGAAACTTCGTAGGAGCATGGGCAGCCGGCAAATGGGGTGGAGAGAGTGTGCAATAATAATGTTTACATTAGGACTTGTGCATTATGTGGTACTATTTGTTACACTCTATCAAAGACTAACGGGAACCAGTTGCATGCCTGCTATGCTTCGCCCGGTTATGTTCTTGTTCATTGCTGCCCCGAGCATGGCTAGCTTAACTTGGGGCTCGATTTCAGGGACGTTTGATTGTTCGTCAAAGATGTTGTTTTATCTTTCGGTGTTTTTGTTTTTGTCTTTGGTATCAAGGCTGAATTTGTTCAAGAAATCAATGAAGAAGTTTAATGTGGTGTGGTGGGCGTATTCGATCCGTTGACAGTATTGGCATTGGGTTCGATAGAGTATGCGCAAGAGATGAAGACTACAATGGCTCATTTGGTTATGCTTATTTTCTTGGGGTTGTTGGGATTGGTTTCGTTTGTTATAATGGTTTGTAATGCGCTCAACACAAATACCGATCTTGCTGCTAGAGATGGTGATTAGTGAACCATCAAAGAAGAAAAAACTAGTAATCTAGGCGCCTAAGTTTCAAAGTTGTTGTAATTACTATATTCTTAATTTTTTAACACTAGAATATGTTATAAAAAACTTATTGGACCTATGAATATTATGCCAACCAATGAAATCGGTTTAATTACAATTATCTAAAATAGAATGGCTTATTAGTCTGTAACATAGAAGCACGTGTAGATTGTACAACTGAGAAAACAGAGCATATGACTAAATAACCTACAACGTGAGAATAAGTATGTGTTTCGGAAAAGAATGCACTATTAGAAAAGTTGGATGCATATATGTTCTAACCTTATCTTCACATGATTAAGGAAAATATATATACTCTTATATGGGGCATGAAGTGTGGTAAATGTCCATGATGACACCTTGTATTACACGAGTAACTGGCGAAGAGCGGAAGTGCATCCGTCGTGTATCATATATAAACAAAAACCGAAAACAAAAAAGAAATATACCCTCAAGAGAAACTGGATTTTATAGAACAAGAACCAATACACCATGGTCCCTTTAAAAGAGAAATTCTAGCAATTTGACTATCTAAAACTAAGAAATTAAGTGACAATGAAGAATACTGAATGTTACAACTTAGAAACGTGCATGAGTTGGTAACTATGAAAAAGTTATATAAAGTCTTCAAATTCTAAGGGTGAGGGTTATGTCTTTTATTTTATGATTATCTTATGCATTTCTATACTAGACGAGTGCCCGCGCGATGCAGCAGGAAATACAGGCCTTAATAATCACGTAAGAGATTTTTGGGTGCTCATCGTTCCATTTAAAACCGTGGATTAAGAATTCTTATTTTAAACTCTATTTAGTAGCGAAGTACAAATGAAACCGAAATCTAACTATTGTTAATCGTTTGTTTTTGTTGGGTTATAATTTTCAACGGTTTGGTTTCAGTTTTCGATGACAAAAAACGGCTTGGCTCACGGCTTAGTTTAAAACCATCAAAACCGGACCACAAACGAATATACGTAAGATGTTTTTTTAATTAAAAACAAACTATGACAATATCATACTCAAATTAAAGAGAATTAAGTGCATGCCCTGGAACGCCTAAATGGCACTCTCCCAGACTTTGACATTGGCGGTTTCTCTAATATGGACATCGCCCCACCAAAGCCTCAAAAAACTTTGGCGAATGCCCTTTTTGGCAAAATCGCTCAGAGCATGGGAGAAGTTTTTGGATTGTCCCCCCGACAGAAGGCGGTTATTGAATGCTTACAAGGTCCTCATGCCCAAGATTTTCTGACCGTTATCCCGATTGATGGCTTGGGCCAAAGCATGTCTGCGGTCGAGTATAGGGCCATTCTTAAGTACCGTTTGATGGTCCCAATGTACCCAGAAGACGAAACATGTCCGATCTGCCGTAAAGCTTGCCTGGATAAATTCGGAGAGCATGCGGTTCATTGCAAGGAGATGCCTGGGTTCAAATACCGACATGATTGGGTGCGGGACGTTCTTTGGGACATCTTAAGGCGAGCTGGGATATCAGCTATAAAGGAAGCCCCCGTAAACTTCCTTACAGACCCCTCGGAAGGGAGATCCACTCTACGACCGGCAGATTTGCTCGTCTTTGGTTGGGCCGGGGGAAAACACGCTTGTGTTGACCTCACAGGGGTATCTCCCTTAGCTGGTTTGAGGGATAATGGGTTTGTAGCTGGGCAAGAAATGAAAAGGGCTGAAACGAAGAAGGTGGAGAAACATGCTAAAGCCTGCGAAGAGAACCAACATGTTTTTGTCCCTCTGGCTTTTGATACATTTGGCTCCTTGGCACCGGAAGCTATCCGTTTCCTAACCAGGGTCCAACAGGTTGTGCATAGCAATGTGTCGACTCCAAAGGGGCAGGGGTATGTCTTTAGCAGGTTAGGGTTTGCAATTCAGAAAGGGGTGGCGGCGCAGCTTGTTGCCCGCCTACCTGCTATATTGATGTAATATCTATGTTTCTATACATTGTTAAATATTAACGTATGAAAAAGTTATGACCGTTTAAAAATCGTTGGGGAATTTGAGTTAAAAATGAAATTATAAATAATATATAGTTAAAAGATGGGAGATCAAAGTGGTAACTATTATTTAAATTTCCAAATGTTGATTAAAGTTGAGGGGGCATTATTGTAAATAATTTGAAGAAATATGAAAGAAACATTAAATTTAGTGTTAGAATGTCTATTATGCCCCTATTTAAGGTTGTACAATGTGTTTGAAAAATTTGTAAATTACTTAAAATTGGGTGTCTTAATTTACCCATGGGTGGTGCATTATATATAGTATAGATATAGATATTTGGATCTACTTTGCCTCATGGGTCAGGGTGGGTCAAACCAGAACCCGAATAGTTGGGCTAAGTTAGTCATTATTTGTGCATATATATCCCCCTAATACATTAACGGTACCAATATACAAGAAAATGAGCTACTTTATATGTGATTACTAGAGCCAAGTTAGTTCGCAAGCCAAATCATATCAAGTGTTCATATGAGTGAGCTATCCTTGACTAAAACTCGACTAACATTATACCGAAAAGACAACTAGCTAGGTGAAAGCCGAATTTTAACAAGCAAAATTATATATATTTTACCAGAGAACCACGAGTTTCCCACTTTACCTATATGAAAAATCATGATACAAAGGAATAAAAAGAACTATGGTGTCGGGAAAGGCAATCATACAAAGATATTGCCTAAAGTAATCGATTGTTTGTCAAGGCCCAAACTTAAGCCCAACTTCATGTATGAAACTTGAAAGTTGAAGCATACGCAAAGATGGTAAATTATTATTATTTTTAATTTTTTATACGACATAAATTTTCATCGTGTATTTACAAATTACAATGTTTTAAAGCACTTTATTTAAAAAAAATTATTATATGTACAAAAAAAAACACCCTTATATTAGGTGATTTTAAAAGTTTATGTTAGTTACAAATCTTAGATTCTGATAGAAATTGACTCTAAATTTTTTTCTTGTTTTAGATGATCATCAGTTAAATAAGGCTGAGCCGACCTTGATTAATTGGTATACTTATCAAATATTAGATAGTGATACAAGCACTAGGATATATTTTCCAACGAATGTGTTTTGTAAACATTTGGTCTTCTCTTGTTTTTTAAGTTATACGTTTATAGGATCAGTATGCCATATATTATTCATGTAACTTTTTTTTCTCAACACATAACAATCATACCAAGTAGCTAGACATATATATACATACTAGCTTTTGAACCCGTGTATTACACGGGATTTGTCAAATAATAAAATAAAAAGATCCATTATTTGAAAGAAATGAACAAAATTAAAAGTAAAAATAAAATATATAGTACAAACAATAAGAAGTCTAGAAACCCAAATTTACAAAATCGATTTTTATTTATATACAATAGTTGATAAATTGTTTTGACCAATTACCCGTGGGTAACTATGATGAAAATTATAATGAAAATTATAACCCATTTCTATAAATTGTTTTGTCACATGATCTATAGATTGTTAGGATAAATAAGATGAGAAATTAAATAATTAGAAATAAAA
Organism: Bidens hawaiensis; assembly: GCF_021521415.1. Lineage (NCBI taxonomy): Eukaryota > Viridiplantae > Streptophyta > Magnoliopsida > Asterales > Asteraceae > Bidens > Bidens hawaiensis. Next base: position 21,694 of record NW_027494450.1, read on the forward strand.
TTATAACCCATTTGCCAAAATTATCTTGACCCATGACTCATGAATTATTAGGATGAATTAAATGAGATATTAGAGAATTAGAAAGGAAATTATAACCCATTTATCAATATGGTTTTGCTCCATAACCATTGATAAGTAGGATGAATGAGAAGATAACCCATTTCTATAAATTGTTTTGTCACATGACCTATAGATTGTTAGGATAAAGAAGATGAGAAATTAGATAATTAGAAATAAAATTATAACTCATTTGTCAAAATTATCTTGACGCATGACCCATGGATTGTTAGGATGAATTAAATGAGAGATTAGAGAATTAGAAAGGAAATTATAACACATTTATCAATATGGTTTTGCTCCATAACCCATGGATAAGTAGGATGAATGAGAAGATAACCCATTTCTATAAATTGTTTTGTCACATGACCTATAGATTGTTATGATAAATAAGATGAGAAATTAGATAATTAGAAATGAAATTATAACTCATTTGCCAAATTATCTTGACCCATGACCCATGGATTGTTAGGATGAATTAAATGAGAGATTAGAGAATTAAAAATGAAATTATAACCCATTTATCAATATGGTTTTGCTTCATAATCCATGGATAAGTAGGATGAATAAGAAGAGAAATTAGACCAAGAATGAATATGGGATTGCCACATCATCCTCATTATTTTCTTTTATTAGTATAGTTAGATATATATTCGGAAGGGCTTTTTTTTTCTCGACACGCCTTTACGTGATATATTAATCTATATCTATATTATATATAAAGCATGAGTGAGGGATCTCTTAAATTTTAAGAGGTACCAAATGAGCTAGGGATCTCTTAAATTTTAAGAGGTACCAAACTCATTGCTTTATATACAACATTTAATGCATCAAAAATTTAGAAATTAGGGGTAGTAAGGTCTTTACTCACAACAAATATGTTACGTAACTTTAGTCCCTCAACTTCACTACCTTTTTGTAAAGTTTAATAATAGTTACACATATGGTCCCTAATTACAAACTAACTATTCCACGACTTTTTTAAAGGTCATAATTTTTTCACACGTTAATATTTTTTTTAAAATAGATCATGAAAACGAGCATTTTATTTTCTTTAATTTGATTATGATATTGCTATAGTTTTTTAAGTTTTAAAAAGTTAGCATGTTACGCGCTTACCATTTAGAACCAGGTAATAGGTCGAGTCAGGCGAGCTTGGGTCATTTGTAAAAGTACATTAGGGTCGGAATGAGTCGATACAAAAAATGGTTAATTTGGTTCGGGTTCGAGTATAAAAGGGCCATGTCAGAACGTTGTCGAATCAGAATGAGTTTGGGGCCAAAACGGGTTGGTTTAGAAAAATGATTTATTCCAAATTAATTACTGTATATTTCAGGTTTTCCTTGTTATTTTCGTTACAAGTTACGCATATACCATTGTTTACATGTAATGGGGCCAATGAAGTCCAGCACCACGTAACGCACATAACCCAATCTTGGTAAACGATCAACCCAACACCGTTAATCGCCGTGAGTTACATGCGTGGTGTTGGTTAATCATGTTTTAATGTCGATAACGTGCATTCCCGTCTGGTTACGCATGTTCAATCTTCGATTATACGCAACTGGGTTTGCATGAATTACGCGCCCAATTTCAGGCTACGTGCGCACTGTCATCAAGTGACCGTATGTACCGACATGGACTATTCACTAAATGTAAAGTTGTGCGTATGCCCCGCTGCATTGCACGGGCACCCAGCTAGTATACATATATTATGTTAATGTTATCTTTTCAGAATTTTAGAAAATTACTTTATTCAAAGACATGTGTATGTTACCTTTTTATAAAAAAAAAAATAATCCAACCAACACTATAGAGAAAAAACTGAGAAAGATTAAAAAGGACAAGAAGCATAAATATCTGTGTATTAATAAGGAAACTATTATAAAACGAATTTAATACCACACTCATAACATAAAAACCTCAATTGCTGTTGCCAGCATTAACATTCTCACTATTATTATTCCCAGTAGAGCCACCACCACTGCCGCCACCCATTATCGACGATATCGCCGAAGCTAGGGCAGCAGTAAAGTTCGGATCGGTCGTGAGGGCTGTTACCGTGTCAGCCAAGGCTGCATGTGGAGGCCCTTGAGCCTCAATGTTTTGAGACATTTGAAGCCCTGAGAATTTAGAATGATCATTTAAAGGCAGCCAAAAACCGGGTACTTGTAGCATACTAGAGCCCCGTTGAAATTGTAACGGGTTCGGGGTTCGTGTGAGGTCTAGTGTGACCGTTGGAAATGGTGCGGATGCTGAAATACTAGTCATGCTAGATGAGCATGGAAGAAGAGATGTTCTAGCTAAATAATCGGAGCTTTGCGTGGAACCGGAGAGTAGCATCCTGGCTGCGGAAGAGGTGGTGGAGGCCATCGCCATGGCGGCTGGTGGGAGAGGATGGTTGTGATTGCCTTCGTAGGTGGTGGTTAAGATTGTTTTATCTTCTGCACATCTTTGTACCTATTTACACATGTAAGTATGAAACACATAATATATATAAATGACCCTTTTAATTTTTTTAGGAACATTGGATTGTAATAATCCCAACTTAGTGCAGTTGGCCAATAATAATCTCAACTTTAAAAATAGCCGTCACTGGTCCCAACTTTTACACTATTTGTTTTCATTAGACCTCCGTTAAAAAAATTTAATGTCGTTAAGTTTTTTTTCAAATTTCAGATTGATATTTTAGGGCCTTTGATCAGAATGAGAATATGAATCGACTGATGTAAAACTTAACTCGAAATGACGCTTTAAACAGTTTGATTTTTGTTAATTAAAAGTTTAAGCATTGGAATTGAAGCATCCTTTAGTCGTTTGAACCATAGTTTGATGGTAAATTTTACATCAACCGACTCGTATCCTCATTCCGATCAAAAGCCCTAAAATATCATTTTGAAATTTGGAAAAAACTTAACGTCGTTAAGTTTTTTTTAACGGAGGTCCAATGAAAACAAATAGTGTGAAAGTTGGGATCAGTGACAGCTATTTTCAAAGTTGGGATTATTATCGGCCAACTGCATTAAGTTTGGATTATTAAAATCCAATTTTCCATTTTTAAAGAGAGGATTGTTATTTTAATTTAGAGAAAATACTTGTTTCCTAACAGGGCAACCCGCAGCCATAGTGCACCGGTAATATGCGCGTGGGCAAGGGTTGCCTTTCGCCATTTTTTGACCGTATTTCCGCCATTGACATCAGTCTGAGATCTGGTAAAGAACACAAATTAGTAATAGCTCAATGATTTATCATATTGAAATATGAAATAAAAATAAGCTGGTAAATTTGAAATGTGACTACCTTGGATTGCATTGTAATTTTATACAAATAAGTTGTATTCGTATCTTTATTTTAGATTTTCATTTACCTATAATTATGTTTTGGTTTTTCATCTCATAGTAAATTTAGTTTTTCTTTAAAGAAAATATCAAATAAGAAGTTTGATTATCTTAAGAAGTCTAGAAAGGAAGGTATTTTTGTCTAATACCTTAATATTGAAAAACCACTTAATTTAATTTCAAAAACCCACTTAATTAAAACTCACTTAAATTTTCACTTATCTCCTACAATCACCACCACCCACCGTCACCACCTTGCCAGAAAAGTCTTCAGAAATTTTGTCGGAAAATAAAACACAATGAAAAAGACACAATGTAAAAAACACAATGGAATAAACACTATAAAAATAAAAACACAATGACAAAAACACAATGAAAAACACAATTAAATTACACAATGTAAAAAACACAATGCAAAAAACACTATGAAAAAATAAAACACACTTGTATAACACAATTTTGTAAAACACAATTTTGGTAAAACACACTTTGTAAAAAAACACACGAATTTGTTTTTTAATTTTCATATAGCAATATGATACTCATATAAAAGATAAAAAAACACTCGTTATTATGGTGAAATTGTTTTGAAAAAATATCGTATAAAAAAGTTATGGGCGTTTTAAAATGATGGAGGTACTTGACATGTGCCTTGCATGTGAAGAGAGAAAGTTAACAAATATGTTATCCTTATTATGCCTTACCCTTGTTTTACAATTTATGATCTTTCTAATCTAATATCAACCATTCAATTTTAAAATGAATGGACAAGATTATTTCCTATCCTTCTTAGGAAAACTAATCTTCTTATTATAACTCAACCCATTACATATAATATCTAACTTTGAATAAAAGATCTAATTAAGCATACATATTTGTGTAATTAACTTTTGTTTATATTTCGATATAAATTTCAAAGAAAACTAAGTTTAGTATTAGCGGAATTTTCAAATTATGTGAGAAAAATCCATATTTTTTATACCACGCGGTTTCAAACAAAATATATATCATTGAGAACTATGTAAAAATAATTGGAATATTGGATTTTATTAAGCCAAACTTTGCTCCGTTGGCCGACGATAAGCCAAACTTTAAAAATATACCACAACAGTCCCAAGTTTCAAACTATTGGCTGATAATGAGCTTTTCACTAACGAGGTTAGATTTCGTTTGTTTTTTAATGACATGGCTGCTTAGGTGGCAAGTGTTTGATGTGGATGATGACATAGGTGCTGAGTTATTAAAAATTATTATTATTATTATTATTATATCTTACCTCTCTCTGTCTCTCTCTCCATACACACATTTATACATACACACATATGTAAATCCACTGGCAACACTCAAGCATCACCGCTTGCTACTAGTCTGCCACTGTCAACCACCGCCGATCTCCTCCATCCAGCCTAGATCTTAAAATCATGACTTGCAACACTCGTCTTCATCGATCACGATTCGCTCCCGACAACCAATCTGGTCATCTTCCCCAAATCAACAACGATGATTTTGGGGCCAAAATGGGATATTTTCATAATGAACAATAACAGTGGTCTGGCAGTGGCGATTCCATCTAGAGGTGAGAAGCAGCAGTATGGTCTTCGTGAGATTTTTTGGTATTCAATTAGAATCCAGATTATGTCAAAAATTGAAAGAAATTGGAGTATGGATGGATCGGAATCCAAGTTGGGTAAGAGCAATAGAAAGAACTGGGTAGCTTTCGCGTCCCTGTGTGAAGTGTGGGTCGCACGAGTCGTGGGGCAGGTTCCAGGTTCCGGTCTTTAGTGTGGTGGTAGCAGGTTGTGACGGATGGTGCTAGTGGAGGAGGTTGGTTGTGGTGGCGGTGGTCTTCGTTGGTGGCCGGAGATGGCTGTGGTGGTTCTCGTCGGCGGTACGGTGGCTGCTGGAGGTGTCTATGCAGAGAGAGAGGTGAGGTGTGTAGTATTAGTATACATATAGTATGCATATATATATATATATATATATATGTATGTATGTATGTATGTATGTATGTATGTATGTATGTATGTATATGTGTGAGAGGGAGAGAGAGATAGGAAAATGTAAGTAGCCATGTAGGATTCAACCATTATACTTTTACACGTCATCAACCACGTCAACAACCGTCTCATCCAAAATTAACGAAATCTAACCTCATTAGTAAAAAGCTTGCTGTTGGCCAATAGCTTGAAACTTTGGACTGTTGTGGTATATTTTAAAAGTTCGGTTTAATGCCGGCCAAAAGAGCAAAGTTTGGATTATTAAAATCCAATATTCCATAATTGACAAATCTATGCATTTAGATATTTCTAAAAGTCAGATCATCTAAATTATTTTGTAAACAGAAAAATCAGATTAGAGAAAAATAAAAAAATAAAACAAAGTGGTTTGTAGAAAACTTAATTATAACTTCAGAAAGATAAACACAATCAAAATTTATGAAGGTCACAAATATAGTCAAAATTAGCGATCAAAACAAATTCGATAGCTAATTTTGTAATGAAAATTCTTATCACAAAATCGGTCATAACATTTAGTTGTGTCACAAACTTTGTTGCATAATCATTTGCAACCATGGTTTAATCGATCGTTGAAAGCGATTGCCAAATGATCGCAATAGGACAGTATACGTTCATTGTATAAATTAAGTGCGTGTAAACGAAGATTTTAAAAATAAATACCACGGAAGCTTCTGATCGAGCTCGAACAGAAACCCTAGCTCTCCGAATGGTAGCCTCATTAGATTGATCCACGTCTTCATTATCCATATTATCACCTTTCAAAGAATTTAACCTTTGAACCCGATCATATCCCTCTTGGCTCACTTCGGCACACTCCTTTTCTACCGATCGCGTATATTCATTGTGGCTTATTCCATTTGACCGATACTTGTCATCATTTTCAGCGGTCATTTGAGCAGCTAATCCCAGATCCATCAACGACCTTGGTGCCCGCATACAACCTTCTTCTTTCCGAGCCTTTTCTCCTTGTTTTTGTTTCATCATCGTCGCGACATGCATCTCGAGTATGTTGTAATCAATTATCACTTTATTCAACACCTCTTTCAGCCTTTGATTCTCACTGCTCATTCTCTCAAATTCAGCTTTACCATTAGCTAACTATAAACATCAAATTATTCAAATCCAGTTAATCCATTATTAGATTTGAACAAATCATAATCATGCATTATGAATGTACAACTATAACATTTTTTTAACAGCAAATTTCATACTTTTCGAGACTTGAAAGTTGAACTCAAACCTATATATATATATATATATAAACATGATAATCAAGTAGAGTAATTACAGTAATTATATATAAAAGTAGAGTAATTATGTAATTACATACTCTATGATGTAATTACATAATTACTCTATTGTATATATAATAACTCTATTTGATTCTTACGTTTGGTACGTTAATTTTATTTGTATTTGATCCAAACTTTATATATATAACTATAAGTCTATAAATACCTCGGATTTAGCTCGTTTATCGTCAGAATTATGAGACATGCCATCGTCAATCGCGGAGTGATCACTGCTTGTGTTTCCAGACCTGTCTGAAAGTCAACGATTGGATTCAACAAAGTAGTCAAGAACAAAAAGGTAAGATAATATTAATAATCAATATTATTATATATATAATATCATCTACTTACATTGATATTAAAATCCAAATCTATAGTAGGTGCAGTAGACTCCTTATGAAAATGATAATTGTCAGACTTTGACACATGATCATGTTCCTTAATATTATCATTGAAAAAATCTACTTCTTTAATCACTCTATCATTAATATGAGAAGTAGTACTGTCGGGTTCATCGGTCGGTGAAGATGAAGATGACCTGTTGTATCCGGTGAACATCATGGATACCGGTTGCGACGAAGGGTAGATGTGATGCGATCTGAATGAAAGAAGAGTCCAGTAAATGAGGTGGTCATTTATGAAGAAAATAAGGAGTGGACTCAGGCTATAAACAAGGGAAATTGAGACTGAAGACTATGCATGTGTTTTCTTTTTTTCTTTTTTCTTTTTCTTTTTTTGTTTTTTAATAACATTCAGAACTCGTGGTATTAGTATTACTATTTTCTTTTGTTTTCGTTTTATTTCGCATTGCACACGTAAGAAACAGGCTGTACTACTACTAGTACTTCGAAAATTTTCCACGTACTATTATAAAGTTAGAAACCTAATAATTATTTTATACTAGACGGGTGCCCACGCGATGCAGCGGGGCGCGTGCACAAACATAATCGAACGCGTAACCGCTTGTGCTACGCTCGTTACGTGGCACAATACACGCGTTGATCAGTCGTAGTACATGTAAACAATGTCATCCGCGTAACTAATGCCTGAATGCACGCACTCAGTGCCGAAAATCAAGAAGCAAAAGTGAAATATACAACTATTTCAATTAAATTATTTCTTAAATCAATCTATTTTAAGCTGAATCACGTTTCAAAATGACATCGTTCTAACTCAAACTTGTTATGACTTGACCACTTTCAACCTGAAACCTGTACCAACTTGAACGAAATTAACTTTTTTTGTATCGACACGTTCTGACCATAATCCGGTTCGACACATTGCCCGAGCTCACATGACTCGATCTATTGTTGGTCATTACAGGTATCACGTAATATGTTAACATTATAAAATAAAAAAGTACAACAATATCATACTCAAATTAAAGAGAATAAAATGCTTGTTTTTAAGGTATATTTTTTTATAATAAAAATATTAACGTATGAAAAAATTACGACTGTTAAAAAATCGTGGGTAGTTGGTTTTGAAGAAGGGGTAAGTTTGTAACAATATAATAAGTTTACAAAAATTGGTTAAAGTTAAAGGACTATTATTGTAAGTTTCTTTTGAAACTAAATTGGTTAACGTATTTTATGTTTGCAAAGACTATATTACCCTTATTTAAAGTTATATTATATGCTTTATGAGTTGTAAAACTCTTAAAATGATGCTCTTAATTTTGCTCACTCTTTATATATATAGTAGAGATAGAGATATTTGAAGTATTTTCAATGTCTTAAAATAATTTTATTGAATTTAAAACACATCTTTAGGTATGAAGATACACGAGTCAAATTAGTTATTATTATTTTTATCTACGTTTAAGGTTCTTATTTGTTTTTTATTATATTGTTTCGTGATCAAATGTGTACGAACTTTTGAAGATGAAAATATGTATATGTGCACAGAAAAGGAAATATCGTGTGAAGAGAGATCAGTGTATGAGAAAATTATAGGGATGCTTAGATATATGATCAACTAGCTTTTATATATTGTATTACGAAATTTTTGTTTTGCATTTTTCGTTTTTAACATTTATATATTTTTCTAGATTTTAATTTTATTCATTGTAAGAAGTAAATATTAGACTTAGGGTGTGATGCTAAAATAGTTTCACAAATAAATGAGATGTTATAACCCGTTTAAAATCTATCTGGATTTGGTGAGAGCTATGACCCGCTTATTTTTTTTTACTATAAAATTGTTCTTAATTATATATAATATTTTAAAAAAAATCGGATATTAATTTTTAGTATATCCTTATTTTATAGGAATTTCATATTAAATATTTGGTGAGATTAATTTTTAATTTAATCGGATGTTATAACACGTTTAGAGCTATCTGGGTTTGGTGAGGGCCATACCCGTGAATTCGGGTCAAATGCATAGGAAATTTCTATTTACATATAAAACAATCTGATAGCTTGAGAGAATGTAAAGAACAACCAAAAATCAACACACAAGATTTTAGAGATTTCATTTATATATATTATCAATAGATTATAGATATGTATCACACATAAATTTACTAATTGAAGCAAGTCAAATTATTAATCGATATAGAACATCTATAATATATATAAACGAAAACATAAAAATCCTGCGTGTCGTGATGTGGTCGCTCCCTTTTTTTTTGGAGTCACCAGATTTGTTTGATTTTTAAATTGAGGTTTCTCATTAATTTGACCCGAATTCACGGGTATGAGTCTCATCAAACCCATTTTTCTTAAACAGGTTATAACATCTCATTAAATTAAAAACTAATCTCACCAAATATTTGATATAAAATTCATATAAAGTAGGGATATACTAAAAATTAATATATGATATATTTAAAAAAAGATATATATTATTTATAATTAAAAAACCAATTTTATAGTAAAAATAATAAACGGGCCTTAGTCTCATCAAACTCATATAGTTTTTAAATTGGGTTATAACATATCATTTATTTGTGAAACAATTTATCATCAAAACGTAAGTATATTATTAACTTTCATACAATAAAAAAATAAATATTCAAAAAATAAATATTAGAAACAAATCATATAAAACAACTCTTGTAATACGGGGGATAAAAACTAGTATCCTAATATAAGTGCTAAGAAAACATATACTCTTAAGATAAGAAATCTCTATGACGGTCTCTCACACATATATATTGAGGGGGCTATCGGGTAAGGTTGCTAAACATGAAGAAACTTTTTTATAAAATCAACACGTGTTTATCCCATTTGTCTTTGACACATTTGGTTTCTTAGCCCGGAGGTCGTGGACTTTCTGAACAGAGTTCAATGGGTTGTGGATAGTAATTCTTCGGATCCTAAGAACCAAAAGTTTGTTTTAAGTAGGATTGAACTTGCTATCCAAAAGGGGATTGCGGCGCAACTTGTTGCCCGTTTACTTGTCAGTTCATTGTAATCGTTTGAATGTTTTTCTAATGAAAGATTTAAATTTCAAATCGTATTCAAAAGTCGGCGAATATGAAAGGATTTAAGTTGACACTTAACAAGTTGGTTTAGTTTCCTAATTATAATATGATTAGTTATTATAGTAATTTTTTGGTCACCATGTTAGGATTAAATTATAAATATAAACCTTGGTTAGAGACTTTAGATGTGTGATGCGTGATTAACAGAGAATTATTACAAGTTTTTGTGTTGGTTTTCTCTTTCAATAGTAAATTGTTATCGATCTTGTGCCTTTAGATAATGCTACGACCCATCTAGATGATCATTCATCTTATACATTGAGCAGCTCTGTTTTGTGAGACTACGGTCCTCTACCCACCCACCGAATAACAGCCACTCTTTTATACGACTACTGTGGGATCATTCAAAATGTGGACTGCCATTGAAAATTGCGGGATTGTGGAATTTTGGCAAAAGATTTGTGATCGAAATTGATGACCATATTTTTTTAAGATTCTTTATTATTCTTGTTTTCTTTTATGTTTTATGTTTGCATGCTAGTTAAGCTTTCGATTTAGTATGAGTCTACATGTGTGGTTTATGTTTTTAGGGTTTCTTATGATCCTTACATATTGCAAGACAGCCTTTAGTCGTCGACATCAATTCTGTATTTTACAATCTTACAGTTGAGAATTCTAATTATAATGAACATAAATATAAATTTAGAAATAGGCTTACAGGGTGTATGAGCCATTTAAAGGGAAAAAAAAGAATATGATTAGAATGAGTACAAATAAAAAGTTAAAATCATATCTTATAGTGATGATAAAAATCATTAAAAGTAAATTATAACTAATACATTTACTCTCTTAAAATATCATAATTCCGGACAACTTTTCTTACATAGACGAAATATTGGTCCAACGCTAAGAAAAAAATATCTAGGAAAATGATAATCTTTCATGACGATCATCAATCCAAATCAACCATGAACATGCAAATTTTCCATTTAGAAACAAAAGAATGTCACGCTTTCTATTTGACTTTAGGGATGTTGTGTTGACAAAAGTCCACCTGATGGGAGGGATAATCTTGTTATATTTAGAGCTAATTTATTGACTAGCCGAGCTTAATTATTTTTAGTTCAGGCTCAGACTCAGAAGTTAAACTAGTATAACTTCGTTTGACTCGGTTTTCTCTTAACAAGCTAAATATTGCGCTCATGCAGCTTGGCTGTAAGAGTTTGGTCAAGTCATCTCATTCAAATTAACTAAAATTAAAAAATTAATATATTTATAATTATTTAGGTCAAAGTTAATATTAGAGTGGTCACTGGTGGGCTGACGAACAATAGTAAGAGGGCTTATTGGCTTATAACTTATAAACATTAAAATCTATGTTTAACTTAAACGAGCTCATCTGGTGAGCTTACCTTGGCCCAATCTTGGTTTGTTTATAAACCAAGCTAGCCCGGTTCGCATATAAGCGAGCCGATTTCAAATGAGCCACAAAAATTTTTATCATCCCTGATTAATGTATTACAATTATATAATAGACGCGTATACAAAATAAATAATTTAATATAAAGATAAATGTATTTTAAGTGTGATAACAAAGACTACGCATACCTAATTCTCATTGACTGTTTCACTATAAACCTACAATGCGTGTGTATGGAAGTTAAAGAATAATGTCGCAAAGGTCACAAATGTAGGCCTATTGATTTCGACTTTTGGAAACTTTCGACTTATTAAATTTCTTAATTTAGGTTCAATCAAATCAAATTCTCAAATGTTTCTTCTATACATAACGTATTGAGTGGGGATGAGCGAATGGTACCGGTATCAAGTTTTTTAAAAAAAATCCAGGATTGGGAAATTCGGATCAGTACCGGTTTTACCGAATTTTTGCCTATGATACCGGTGCAAAATGGAGCATTTTCAGTAACGGTACCAAGTTTTTGGGAAATTAGGGATCGAAAAATTCGAAATTGGTACCGGTATGATACCGAGCTCATCCCAAGTACTGAGTATAAATTCTATTTTATCAGGTAATGTGTTCTGTTAATACTTAATAATAATACATAGCGGTCTTTCTAGTGTTTGAAAGTTTTGCCAACATAATTTTCTAGGAGAAATTAAGAGAGAACGGTAGTATGTTTCTTACCTTGTCTGTATATATGAATGTGAATATATAATGCATGGACTTTGTAATGTTGTGTGATACGTGTGTGGATTGTATTATGATTTAAAAGAATAATATATTAGAATACGTATATACGATCGAGAGAGCTATTAAAGTTTGAACAACCAGAAGAAGTTTGAAGAATAAAACAATGTATATGACAGGTTTCACTTGCTCGTCAAACGAATTTTCTAACCTTTATAACTTTTAATCATTTTTCAGTTCTCTTAAAAATAAAAATTATTAAAAGTAGTTAAAGGCTAAAGCTATCAGCATATAATGAGAACCCGTCTGTCAAAATTTCTGGCCATAGACGATCATCACTCATCATTCGAAAGCCATTCAATCCAGAAACCTTAAAAAAATGGGTACTTAATCAATGCCAAAAATATCCAGTTCGATATTGGTACCCGATATCATTTACACATCCCTAACCAGAACCATGAGCCCTTCATTTTGGCCTTAACTCTAGTCTCGAGCCATTCCAAGCCCAAACTCCCGTGTTCATATTGTTTGATGTCCCTCAACTCATATTAGAATCCCGCCTATATTTGGTGTTACTCTTTAGGAAACAATATACATCATACGAGCTGACATGTTTAACTTACTAGAGCTCAAACTCAACTCATTTCGAACTTTATTTCTAAGCCTTGAGTTCAGCATATTCATTACTTATTAATTCGTTTATATATATATATATATATATTAGGTTTGGATCAAATTCAAATGGTTCTTGTCTTGCGAAGCGTATGAAGCCAATGAAAAAGCACGCAATGACATTTCTTGTAATATTGATAATTACGCTAAACATTTTTTGAACACTTGTAAAATTGTAGTGTGAGTTCTATTACGATAGTTCAATTTATTATAGCATGATTACCCTATGAAATTGCCACCCTAAAATTTTCTAATAATTTCATACTATTCACCCGTTCTTTAACTTTGTTGTTGTTGTTGTTACTGTTACGCTGTGTTCCCGAGTTCAACTTAATGAAAGAAATGAAAGGAAAGGAAATGGAGAGAAAGAGAGGGTTGTGTTCTTGAGTTTTTTTAGGGAAAGAAATAAAAGGAAAGTAGATAATGGTGTGTTTTCAAGTTTTATTAAATGAAAGAAAAGGAAAGAGAAGAAAAGATAGAGAGAAAGAAGAGTAAATTGTTATGAATGAAATGAAAATGAAGAGAAAGAAAAGAAAGAGGAGAGAAAAAAATTAATATAAATTGTTTTTTTTCCCTCAAGTAAATTCGTAACTGAAAAGTATTTTACTTCTGGAAGGGGCGGCCCATAGGAAATGAAAAAACTACGGCCCAATTTATAAAAAAAATATTTTTATTGGACTATTCGACTTGTAAGTTGTAACTGGCGTGAATGAAGGACTGCTTTTTATTTTTTTTTTCTTTTTTTAGAATGGTTATTTTCTTGTGAGTTAGATTATCACACCTTTTAGTTTGAAGAGTTTCATAGTCCTAATTCGACTAGACTATGTTGTTCTAATCCGACCAGAATATGTTATTTTAACTGGACCCACAGAAACTATATCGTCGACTGCCACTTAACAGTTATTGTGTCACCACAAGGCGTGACACATTATGACAAAAATCCAGATGGGTTCGGGTTTCAAACAGACAAACTCGCAAAACTAAGTTTAAATTCTTTATTTTCAATATACACCCAAATGACAAATGAGAATCAAAGTTACGTTTCATCAGAGAACCTAAACCTCCAACATACGGACTACTTTCTTTGTATTTGGACTTGTTTTTAATTGTTTCTTTGACTTTTGGTCAACGGGAAGTTCTTATTTTAAGTTTTTAACCACCGCCGTATGAGTGAGCTCCGGGATGTTTCTCTCGCCGGAACCTCTCCTGCAACTCCTTCAACGTTGTACCAAAAACCCCACACAAATCAAACAAATCCATTCAATCTTAATCACACACGGTAACCTCTCTACACCCAACCCATCTTCTGTTCAATGGACAACCACCTTATTCTACAACACCCTCATCAGAGCTTACCTCAGCATCCATCTTCTTCACAAAACCTTAATACTTTTCACCCACATGCTTTCCCACAATATCCCACCAAATTCACACACTTTAACTTCAATTGCCAAAGCTGCTGCTTCTAGTTCTAACTGTTGCTTAACCGATAAACCGCTCTACGGTCAAGCCATGAAGCGTGGAGTGTTAGCTGACCCGTTTGTACAAGCTTCGTTTATTCACTTGTATGCGGAAAGTGGGAATGTTTGTTATGCACGTAAGGTGTTCGATGAAATGCGTGAACCGTGTATTGTGTCGTATAACGCTATGCTTGATGGGTTTTGTAGAAACGGGGATATGGATTCGGGTTTTGTGTTTTTTGAATCGATGTCGATGAAAGACGTGTATTCGTGGACTAGTGTCATTAACGGGTATGTCAAGGAAGCGAGTTATCATGTCGCGATTAACGTTTTTCGAACGATGATTATTCAGCTGCGTTTCGGTGATTGTGTTGTGAAACCGAATGAAGCGACATTTGTTAGCGTTCTTTCCGCCTGTGCGAATATTACTGGTGTCTCGGGGTTGTTATATGGAAAACAAATACATGGTTACGTGATAAAAAACGAATACCGAATAAGTGCTTTCGTGGGGACGTCTTTGATAAACCTATACGGGAAAACGGATGGTTTGGAATATGGAACCAAAGTGTTTGAAACCTTGGTGAACAAGGAAATATGTACATGGAATGCAATAATCGGTTCTCTCGCTTCAAACGGTAAAGAGAAAGAGGCTTTAAACATGTTTAATAATATGAAAGTTGAAGGTCGGGTTCCAAACGGGGTTACTTTTGTTGCAATTCTCACGGCTTGTGCTCGTGCAGGGCTTGTGAAATCAAGTTTACAAATATTCAACTCAATGGTGCCTCGGTTCGGTGTCGTTCCACAAATGGAGCATTACGGGTGCGTGGTTGATTTGTTGGGTCGAGCGGGGTTTTTGGAAGAAGCAAAAGAGTTCATGGGACGGATGCCGTTTGAGCCGGATGCTTCGGTTTTGGGGGCTCTTTTGGGTGCCTGTAAACTTCATGGGGCTGTTGATATAGGTAGTGAGGTGGCAAAACGGTTGTATAGATTAGAGCCACATCAATGTGGGCAGTATATACTTTTGTCAAGTATGTATGCTGACGTGGATAAATGGGAGTGTGCTAGTTCTTTGAGAAATGTTATGGTTGATGGTGGTTATCAAAAGCCTCCAGCTTATAGTATGGTTAATGTGTTGTAAAGGTAATAAAGAATTACAATTGTCACTTGCTTATTGTCTTAGCTCTTAACATTGTGCTCTTGGTCCATTTAGATTTTAGACAGCAGCTTCTTCCTTCAAGGGGTCCAGTCCAGCTAGTTCATATCACAGCCCAGCCCACTACAGCTACAAGCCCAACCTGTTTACTAACAAAATATCTTGTGTTCATTGTAGAGGTATAAAAAATCCGAACTGAACCGGTTTGGGTTTAAAACCGGTTTCACCCAAATCGGTTCCCAAACTGATCCAAACCGCCAGTTTCAGCCTGCCTATCTTGCTTCTAACCGGTTTATACATCAAACCGGTTTTAGTCAAACCGGGTTTGACCAGCTATTGACCAAACCGGTTTGGTAAATTTGGGTTTAAAACTGGTTTTGTACAGTGTACACCTTAAGATTATGTGTCTTCCTTGGTGACAATCTAGTGTCATGGACTCCTGGTCTTCCAAACGGCATAATATTGTCTCACGTTCCAACGCTAGTGCGGAATATCGTGGTGTCGCCAATGTTGTCGCTAAAGCAGCCTGGTTTGTAAACTTTTTCTTAAAATACAGTGTCATGCTCATCTCATAGCACTCTTGTGTTTTGTGACAATGTCAATGCATTGTATGATGAAGAATGATTCAAGTATGTTATAAGGAACTCTTCATGCAACGTGGGTCTTCATGCAACATGGGTTGTTGGTCACATGCACGTGGTTATTGACCATGTGGGTGCTTAGTCAATTTCTGTTTCTTATTCAAATAAATGTAAACGGCTAGGTTGTTAGCTTTACCTAGTCTTTAGCTTTGTTTCCTGTTTTATAGTATCTGCTCTTATTATTTAAATAAGTTGCATGTGACGTTGTAATCATCACAAAAAAACAATTTCCTCAATCAAAGAAGAGTTCATTTTTTCTTATTTAGTTCATTTGCTTGATTTAGTTGCTTTGATCTCTAATACCAACATTTGTGGTATCAGAGCTAGGTTAAGCTCCTTCACTCCCATTCATAATCAATTTCTTAGCCTCTTGCCATAACACTACTTTCACCATGACTGAAAACAATATTGCTGTTAACCAGTCTGCTCCGATCATTCCTGTGTTCAAAGGAGAAGGCTACGAACACTGGAGCTTTCGTATGAAGACCATCCTCCGAGCACGAGAACTATGGGATGTTGTGTACCTAGGAATCACCGCCGTTGGAGATGGTGCCGACAACAACCATGAAGCTATAAAAAAAGGATGCACAGGCAATGACTATCATTCAACAAGGTGTTCATGATAGTCTTTTCTCTCATTGTTGTGGCTGCTTCAGCCAAGCAAACTTGGGAAATTCTACAAGTTGAATTCCAAGGGGATTCTCAAGTGCAATTCGTCAAACTCCAGGGGTTTGGGTTTCGTCGTGCTTTCGAGAACCTAACCATGAAGGATGAAGAGTCAGTCGGTGACTATTTTTCACGAGTAATGAATAATGTCGGGCAGCAAAGGTCGTATGGAGAAGAACTGAGTGACCAGAAGATCGTCGAAAAAAATACTTAGGAGTCTATCTCCTAAGTTCGATTATGTCATACCTTCAATCGAAGTGGTGTACGATCTATCTGAGGTTACTCCGGTAAAATTGATGGGGCTGCTTCAGTCCCAGGAAGAAGAATCGACAGCAGGTCCAAGCCAAAAAAACCAGACAAGGCAGTTGAACGTTTAGATGAACAAGCCTTGCAAGTAATGCAAGAAACGACCAAACCCTTTTTGGTATCACCACGTGGGGGGAGGTCATGGTCGTGGTGGATTCCGAGGTAGAGGCCGAGGAAGGAACATGGTTGATAGAAGCAAAGTCCCCCAGTGCCATGTGTGTAAAAAATTTGGCCACTTTAAAAAAGATTGCTGCTACAACAACGAGCCACAAGTAAATGTTGCTGAACATGGAGGCGAAGAAGAACCAGCCGACACCGATGATCAGCATATGCTGGTTGTCAATATCGGTGAATTGGGTAACACCAATAATGTATGGTTTATAGATTCTGGATGCTCTAACCATATGACAGGTTATAAAGAAAACTTCATTGAATTGAACGAAGCATTCAAGCTAAGCGTCCGGTTGGGTGATAAGAAACCTCTCGCGGTTGAAGGAAAAGGGACCTTGAAGTGGGATATTAGTGATGATGAGTTTAAAATCCTGGAAAATGTGTACTATGCACCAAAGCTTGAGTACAACTTACTTAGCGTTGGTCAACTTATGAAGTCCGGCTACTCCTTATCTTTTGACAACGACATGTGCACCATTCGAAGTAAAACAACCAGAAGAAAACTTATCGAAGCTCCTGTTGCCCCCAACAACATGTTTGCAGTAGATACAAGATGCATGCTTACTGTTCAAAGCACACCTCGTAACCAAAATGATGAAGAAGTATACAAATGGCACTGCAGGCTTGGCCATCTTCATTTTGGTGGACTCAAGCAGTTGCATACTCATAGTATGGTTCGTGGTTTGCCCAAGATTAACAATCCACTGACGTGTGAATCATGCATAGCTAGCAAAAAAACGAGGGTACTCATTTAGGTCAACAGGAACTCGTGCCAAAGGAAAGCTTGACCTCATCCATACTGATCTATGCGGTCCCATGCAGGTTCCAAGTCTTGGTAACAGTCTCTACTACTTGTTATTTATTGATGACCTAACACGTATGTGTTGGGTTTACTTTGTGACTAACAAAAATGAAGCCTTTGTGAAGTTCAAATTGTTTAAAGCAATGGTTGAGAAAGAAAGTGACAGGGCCATCAAGGCTTTACGATCTGACAAGGGGGGGGGGGCGAGTTTTGTTCACAAGAATTTAATTCATTTTGTGAACAAGCTGGAATCAAGAGAGAACTTACGGTTGCATACACCCCTCAACACAATGGCGTGGTCGAACGTAAAAATCGAACGGTTATGAACCTGGCTCGAAGTATGTTGAAAGAAAGAAGCTTGCCCAATTTTCTGTGGGCCGAGGCAGTAGCTACAGCAGTTTACACGTTGAATCAGTCTCCTACAAAGGCTCTTTTAAATCAAACTCCATATGAAGCTTGGTATGGTAAGATTCCTGATGTATCTTATATGAAAATTTTTGGTTGTGTTATGTATGGGCTGGTGCCTGCCCAACTAAGAAGAAAGTTGGATAGTAAATCAGAGAAGGCAATTTTTATTGGGTACTCTAGTCAAACTAGGGGGGTACCGGATTTATAACCCTGAAACAAAAAGATTTTGTGTAAAAAAGGATGTAGTGTTTCTTGAAAACACTAGTTGGTCATGGGAAAATGACAAAAAGCATGCAAGTGCCACTACTATTGACCCATTTCCAATAAATGATCCTTCACCATTACCCACTGAACATAATACTTCTCATAACGCTACACCTACAACTGTTGACCATAGTACCTTACCCGCCGCCACTTCTCCCTTGTCGCCTAGTGAAAATGACAATACTTTACACACACCAAACTCACCACACCTAAACACTCAACCTACTGAATCTGAACCTGGCCGTCTAAAAGAAGATCTAAAGCTCCATCATGGCTCAAAGATCATACCAGTGGTGAAGGTTTATCATATGGAGAAGGAGATTTTTCCTTATGCCAATTTGCCTTAAATGTCACTGACCCAATCACGTTCAAAGAGACCGCAAAATCTGATGATTGGCTTGAGGCAATGCAAACAGAGTTGGAGGCTATTGAACGGAATCACACTTGGGAACTCATGCATCTACCCCTAGGCAAAAACTTAGTCGGTGTAAAGTGGCTTTTCAAAACAAAGCTAGGGGCTGATGGTAAAGTCGCGAAGTATAAGGCAAGACTGGTGGCAAAGGGATACTCTCAACAACATGGTGTCGATTACCAAGAGACCTTTGCCCCGGTTGCTCGTTTTGAGACCATCAGAATGATACTTGCAGTTGCAGCTCATATGGGTTGGAACATTCATCAAATGGATGTTAAATCGGCGTTTCTTAATGGTGATTTATCTGAAGAAATATACGTCCAACAGCCCGAAGGATTTGAAATTCCCGAGGAGGAAGATACGGTGTATAAACTTAGCAAAGCATTGTATGGTTTGAAGCAGGCCCAAGAGCCTGGTATGCTAAGATTGATGGGTATTTCTTCGAACATGGGTATATTCGAAGCCTCAATGAGCCTACACTTTATGTTAAAAAACATAACACAGGTGATGTTATTTATGTATGTCTCTACGTTGATGACATCATTTGTACATCCTCCTGTGATAACCTCATTGAAGTATTTAAGCAAGGTATGAAGATAGCCTTTGAGATGACAGACATGGGATTGCTTAAATACTTTCTGGGTCTTGAGATTGAACAAACCAAGGAAGGGATTTTTTTTAGCTCAAACAAGGTATGCCTCTACCTTGTTAGCTCGGTTTGGGTTGACTAAATGCAAGGATGAAAATACTCCTATGAATGTAAGTGAGAAGTTGATGCTTGATGATGGAGCTGCTAAAGTCAATGAGGAACTATATAGAAGCTTGGTTGGGGGGCTCATATACTTGACACATTCAAGGCCCGATTTATCATACCCGGTGAGCTTAGTTTCAAGATTCATGCAAAGTCCTTCAAAAATACATCTTGGAGATGCAAGAAGAATTTTAAGGTATGTAGCTTCAACCTTAAACTATGGGATCTGGTACAAAGGGGGAGGAGAAATCAAACTGGTGGGCCACAGTGATAGTGACTGGGCAGGATGTGTTGATGATCGAAAAAGTGTGTCTGCATACACTTTTAGCTTGGGTAGTGGGGTCATTGCTTGGAGTTCAAAGAAACAAAGTACTGTAGCCTTGTCTAGTACTGAAGCAGAATACATTGCAGCCACTGGTGCTACTTGTCAAGTCATTTGGCTAAGGAGGATCCTTGAAGACCTAAGTTTTCCTTAAAAAGAACCTACCGTAATCCTGTGCGACAACAAATCAGCTATCAGTCTGTCAAAAAATCCTGTTCTTCACAGCCAATCCAAGCATATTGAGTTAAAATATCATTTCATCAGGGAGATGGTTTTGCAGAAACAAGTTAGTTTGGACTACTGTAGCACTTATTACCAGGTGGCGGATGTGTTAACCAAAAGTTTGACTCAAGAGAAGTTTGCCTATTTCAGGGACCAGCTAGGTGTTATGGAACTTGAATCAAGGAAGGGTGATGAAGAATGATTCAAGTATGTTATAAGGAACTCTTCATGCAACGTGGGTCTTCATGCAACATGGGTTGTTGGTCAAATGCACGTGGTTATTGACCATGTGGGTGCTTAGTCAATTTCTGTTTCTTATTCAAATAAATGTAAACGGCTAGGTTGTTAGCTTTACCTAGTCTTTAGCTTTGTTTCCTGTTTTATAGTACATGCTCTTATTATTTAAATAAGTTGCATCTGACGTTGTAATCATCACAAAAAACAATTTCCTCAATCAAAGAAGAGTTCCTTTTTTCTTATTCAGTTCATTTGCTTGATTTAGTTGCTTTTATCTTTCTCTAATACCAACATTGTATAAGCAAGAACTTTCACATATCAAAAGCATCGACCTTGATTATTACGCGTACACAATGGTTAAAAAAATCAAATACCATAAACACATAACATAGGAGGATAAACATCATAACATTACTTGAAGTAGCTTTAATGCGAAGTCGTCAACAATTTTGCTTTTTAGAATAGTAGGAGCTTTGCACCTGCAAGAGCAGAGTGCACTTCTTAAGATTTGGAGACTAACCTAATTTAATGAATTTGAAACGTACCTTAAAGACACATATTTGACTAAGAAACCTAATGACACACCAAAGAAACTGAAACGTACCTTAATTCCTTAAAGACACATAATCGACTAAGAAGCCTAATAACAGTCTAGATAATTAGTAAATACACTATTTGTTTGTTATTGTTCGTTCCGGTCACATGTTGCATAAAATGATAATAAGTTAAGTTTGATACATTAATATAAGGATTTTATTTCCTTTCACTTTCGTATAGATTAAATACATGTTAAAATGTTAAATTGATAAATCACAGATAACTTTTTTTAAAAGTAGATATGTACTGTTGGGCATGCTAAAATGGGGTAATATGCATTTTTCATAAGTAAACAAAATAATTATATAATAATGTTTAGAACAAAATAAAAAAAATGTTATAAAATTCACCTCCATTCCAGTCGTATAATAACACGTTTCATGTGCAATATGTAATGGAAATCATTTAAAATGTACAAGTTATATGAAAAGTCAACATCCAACTACTTCTAGACAAAAGTCAAACAAATCCTATTCAGACAACAATGTGATGCGATGAGCGCCAAGCATGTCGCTTCAAGTCTACAAGTCTATGAACAAGTTTCAACTTTCAACCATCTAATCGAGTACGTCGGCGTTTCATTGTAATGACCGTATTACCCTTAGTGGGGTTCCCACTGTCACTTTCTATAACAAGTATTCAAAGTGGAAAATAATAATATTTCACAACACCTTTTACATACGGGAACCACATATATATGCTAGCACCAAAATCGCCAACACACCAACCGTTTGATTAAAATCCATAACGTTGGATCAACTTGGTCCAGTCAGATTGTAGGGTTGGTTTTTATAAATTATAATAATCGTAAAAGCACATATATATTACTTTCCATATGTATAGGGGCGGCCCTACATCATTATCGGTTAAAGCTATGGCTTGAGACCTTCAAAAAAATAATATCTCCATTTAAAACGTTTTAGTATATTTATATATATATATATATATATATATATTAATAACATTTAACTGTGTTTATAACAATGTTGAAGTTGGTCTGATGGTTAAGATGCATGTATTCCATTTCCTTCACCCAGTTCACTTAGGTTCGATACCTTCGAGTTCCTTTTAATTTGTTTTTTATTTTCCTTTCTATCGCTTATATTTTGTTATTCAATTCGTTTCACGGTTGTTTCTTTAGTTTCCCAACAAAGTTGGGTGCTTTTAAATATTCATATCTTCCTTTTATAATTATATTATACATAAATCAAACTTAAAAAATTAAAACAAACACTAAAAATTTGTAATTTTATATATGAAATGAAACACGAAAAAGCTTGGTAATTGAAATAAAAAATTATAAATTCTATCATTTCATCTCTCAAACTCTCAGTAAGGGTCTCAAACTTTTTCTTCGCTTAAGGCCTCTGAAATTATTGGGCCGCCTTTGCATATGTAGCACCAAAATCGCCAACATACCAACCGTTAGATTATCAACTAAAAACCATATGTAACGAGCTCGTTGATCCACACAGACGCCAATATGAAAGATACCATAGAGGAAGTGCGGCTTACATCAAGGAGACTTTAGAAGCCGGAAGCCTTGGCCGTCCATGGGAGTCGTTTGGACGTTTTGAGATCGATGGAATAGGAAGAAAAGGTTAAAATAATTAATAATATGTTATTTAAAAATATTTATTAAAATGGACGGTTTTCTTAATTAAACAATATAATACGTTATCTTGTCAAGGGGGGCATTGAGTAACATTAAATTTGAGAATTCCTTCGACACTTGAAAAGGTGTTACTCAAATTCTCTAAAAAAAATTTCTAAAACATATTTAACAAAAAATAAAAGGGAACAACATAATTATCATAGTCTATGATATCCATAATAAATGAAGTAATGTTCGTTTGTTAATGAAAAAATGTTTTCACAAACGGTTCGTGAAAGCTTACCGAACGAGATTTTATGTTCGTGTTCGTTCATTAAGGAAATGAATGTGTTTACAAATGGTACACGAACATAAATAAAATATGCAGAGCCTAGAGCTTGAGATCGATGTATTCATCAATATGAATAATTAATGAGAAAGAAAATGTAAACAATGCAAAAACGATATGAGAATATGATTTTTTTATTATATGTTAAGATGTAATAAATAAAGAATATAAAATGTTTAGATAAATATATAAATGTACAAAAAACTAATGAACAACATATACAAATGAGCGTGAACAGATATTCGTGAACACGTAACTGAATGTTCGCGAACATAACTGAACGAACGAGGGCTCTGTTCATGTTCGTTTGTTTAAATAATCGAACGAAATTTATTGTTCATGTTCGTTCATTAGTTAAATAAACGAACTTTCCACCGAACGGTTCACGGACTGTTCGCCGAACATTTGCCTCGTTTACATCCATATGTTCTGCTACACCTTGCGATAAAAGCCTTCATTGTTTGTTTGAAATCTTCATAACTCAGTTCATCTTTCCCGTAACTCTTCCCCGTCGTCATTTTTATCAAAGACACGTAATGGTTTAACTAACAACACAATATTATTTATTTTAAAAAATTAAATAAGTGAATCTAATTGGTTGGAAAAACATGGCCCACATCCTCTTGCTTCCATGCCCGCCATTATGCTAGTGTCATGGCCTTTGACGCTTTCTTGTTGAGAAGTGTAAGGTAGCGTTTGGTACGCAGTAATCATGGGGGGGAATGAAATGATTAATTGCGTTGTAATGTATAAAGTGGTTTTTTGTTGCTTAATTGAATGAAATCATCCATTACACATGGAATCACATTTCATCAAAATCATTCATTCCCACCTTTTTTTTTTCATTTTATTCTTCTTTCATCCTACTTTCTCAACAACATCATCACCTAACAACAACAACCACCACCTGACCGCCACCACCATCGTTGGCGTCTCCACCACCACCTCCGTCGCCACCACCACCAGCGATACCACTGTCACCATTGTCACCGCCGCCGCCTAACCACCACCACTCTACCATCGCCATCACTACTAATGCTACCACCCGCTTGTCCACCGCCGCACCTCCCAACACAAACACCGCCCCTGCCGCATGACCGCCACTATCACCATCGTCGCCACCGCTATTTTCGTCGCCGGAGCTACCACCATCGTCGCTATTGCAGTTTTTTTTTTTGGTAAAATATATTATTTTGATATTAAAGTGTTTTTATTATTTCTATTTCATTCATACAATTTTTTTTATATACCAAACAACATTAACTAGCATAATGGCAAACATGAAAGATAAATAAATGGTAATGATCCATTTAGTTTCATTGTTCATTCTATTCATTCTCTCATCTCATTTACACTTAATTTCATTACCTCAAATCAAACATAGCCTGATTGTTTAACATTTTGATTGCTGATGTGGCGTGAGGTGTAACGCCGGTACACTCGGTCATAATAACATTTTCTATCAAATACTCAATATAAAAAGTTATAAAACACCTTTTATTCAAGAAAAGAAAACACGGTGTGTCAAATGTCAATGGCACTATCATGCTAAAAATGACAGTCAACGATGAACAGTCAAATGACCTTTTTATCCTCCACTTCACCAGAATATTAATATTAACATCTCTCTTAAATCTTACCACCGCCCTCCCTCCACCCACTTCCAACCAATCCTACGTCGTTTTACAAATTGCATGTATAAAAGAAGAGCTTTCAATACACCTACTTCTGGTCTTTAGCTAAATTCTCAAAACCATGATCCGTTTTCACATCATTCTCTCTCTAATCTTCATCTTCTTTGTCACCACTACCACTTCAACTTCCCGGTTCAACGCCTTACCACCCGGTTCACCGGTTCAACAGCTCTTTATACCTTCAACAACAACTATGTCTCCGGCTTCTACTGATTTTCAATCCGAGAAGAGAAGAGTTCCCACAGGTTCAAATCCACTGCACAATAAACGAAAGCTCTAGCTACTAGCTAGCTATTTATATATACAACGCAGGTTACATGTTTAATTGTATCGGATAGTGTATAGATTTATATATAGGTAATTAGTTCTTACGAATTATTTTCAGTTTAGATATTTTTTGTTTTTATTATATTTGTGATCATAATTTTTATACATACACGAGTGGTTGACATTCTTCGTTTTGAGATGTTGGATTAATGGATGTGGTTTTAGTTCTTTGAGATCTGTTTAAGTCACCGGAATAAGTCAAAGGAGTATTCTCATGCTTTGAATTTTTTTTATGGGTAACTCATTTTATTTTGTCCAAAACACGTGTGTCGCAGTGACAGCGGTATCTCTTTCAAATATCGTAATACTAAGTTTGAATCTCTCTTAAAGTGTTTCTGCCCATATTTCAGAACGCACATATGAGCTGAGATTCAAACATGTGACAACCCAGAAGGAAACCTCGTGACCACCCCACCAAAGTGTTAAGGTCGGTAATTCAATCATTTTCATGTTTGTTCATATAAATATTTTGTATTATAAATACTTGTTTTTATATTTTATATATGAACAAACAAACGTAGCTGAAGCTTAACGAAGAAATTAGTGAGAGTTCACATTTATATTTTATATTAGCAAATTCATAGTGAATGCTTTTGAAGAGAAGTGAACAGTATATGTTATATACTTATTTATGTTCGTTCAATTTAACTAAAAGAGTATATATTTTTTTCCATAATAAAATGGCTATAGAAACAATTTGTGGAAAGTATGATTTGTTTGCTCTCCAGGCATGGTTGATGCTTGGGTTTTATTTAAATTTTGGTTGATTCTTGATTATAGTTATTTAACTTATTTTGGTGGGTTGCTTTTCAGCCATGTACAGACTTGTATTGGTATATACTACTTATATCAAGTCATGAATACTACGGTGACACTAGTTATTGACAGTATTATATAATGCAAAGACATACATCTAGCTAGGTAATAAGTAATAATAGCCCATCTTTTTCTTGCTAATTTTACACTTAAAATATAGCCTAGAAAGTATAGTTAGAATCTTACAATGTCAAATGTATATATAAATTGAAATCATCAAAACTAACCTTTTGATAAAAGACAATCATAAAAAGTCAGGTTTCAAGAGGAGTACCTTTTATGAATTGGATCATATTGCAATTAATATCTATGGGCTCTCTATGTTCTATGTATTTTTCATGAGTCACACCTTTTTTAAGTCTATCTAATTATCAAATATAAAAAATGTGATTTTTTTTAGTTTCTCATCACTATATAGTGTTTATTGTTTAGCCACACACACATATGGATAGAGAGACAGTTGATGTTTAAAATTGGAGGAAAAGTAAAAGACTAGGGCCTAGATATTGAATGGTATAGTGTTAAATTCAATTAAGTATAACATACAACCAACCACCATGCACTTAATAAGACTCTCTCTGTATTACAGCTTTACACAAATAAAGTGCATGCATGTGTTTCCCTTTCTCATCTGTACTTTTAACTATACACATGTATATTTCAAGTTTTCAACTATCCTTTTTTCTTTCCCAATAATCATGCTTCTGCTTGCTAGTACTTTGTGCATTGTTTTTTTTTTCTTGAATAGCAACATAAATACCATATATTAAGAGATCAAGATAAAAACCTCCGGCTAGACGCTGAAGAGGCCCAAACAACCTAAGTTACAACTTCAAACAAGTGCCACTAAACGAACTAAAAGCGACCCAACAAAAACTCACACCAAAATACATTAAAAAAGGAACTGGACCCAAATTTCCTTGAATTTCGACCTCGACTTTAATTACTCATTTACACATGTACATGTACCTTGCAAATGGTACCAATTTCATCAAGACATCAACTGAAATCTTACACGTACGAATATTCAGTCCCACATTAAAATTTGTCATTATACTTTTTTTTGATTGGCAAATTTTATTAACAAAAGATGCCAAGAATCTAGCACCCAGGAGTCCAAGACTGTTGTGCGATGTTAACAAAAGATCCTACTAGTGGGGATGTTCATCTTTGTCGTGCGTTGTTGTGTTTCTCGCCTTCCAAATGCTCCAACTCATTACAGGAAAGATGTGTCGATGAAAAGTTCTTGATTTTACCATGTAAATTTTTCACACACCATTTCTCATCTTGAGTAATCTTAAATATATCAATTTATAAATAATAACTTCTGTCATTTAAATATCATTTTAATTATATAGCTTTTCTTGTTAAAGAAATCCTCGAAAACATATAAGTGGAGTTATAGTGCAGTGCCCATACATAGTAACACATAGCTAGCTCCACTTTAACTTGACCATAAACGTGTGCGTGCTGTTGTAAATGATTATGCATGCGAGCATTTCAGCCTTTAATATTATATAATATTTATTTAAAAAAAAGAATGTATTTTAAACGACAATTAAATTAAATTAAATTGAATTGAATTAGTTGGACGTTAAACACCAAACACATCAAGACCTAACAGGAGACACACAACACAGCCACCTCAGACCCGACATTACTTAAATTAAAGCTGGCACGCCTGAAATGGAAAAAACAAGGCTTTAGAAATTATAAGATTATGTCTAAAAACTAACCAAGGAACAAAACAACAACTAAAAAGCACAAACAAGAGAATGAATCATGACATAATTTGATGAAGCAGTGTGTCGCGACCGTGAGAGATTGATAGTCGACATCTTTATATTATCATTGTAAACGTTATATATGGTATTATGGTTCATTGTTTGGTACAATTTAAAGGTTCATTATTGTTTGAATTTACAAGGCATCAATCGGTTCTAAGGGCATCGTACCTGTTTGGACTTGAGAGGCGATAATTAGGTTTGGGGATATCACTTGTTCAACTAACATCACTTTGGTTGGTACTATGGATCTTGGTAATTGGTCGAGATACATAACATTAAGCATAAGTCCGGCTCAAGGGTCACCACAGTTTGAAAATGGCGACGGCAATATTTTAAAGGGCAGCCGTTTGAAAGGGTCGGATGCAACAATTTAGGTT
Organism: Bidens hawaiensis; assembly: GCF_021521415.1. Lineage (NCBI taxonomy): Eukaryota > Viridiplantae > Streptophyta > Magnoliopsida > Asterales > Asteraceae > Bidens > Bidens hawaiensis. The sequence continues at coordinate 50,006 of NW_027494450.1, forward strand.
TCGATTGGGCAAATGCGAAGATTTGATTAGAAGTGGTCCACATCAATTGGTTTTTGTTAGTGATTTTAGTATCCATTTTGGTTAATCGGGATTAACTTAAAAGAAAAGGGAAATATGAATATAAATTGATGTGAGTTATGACGTGTGTGGAGTATACATTTAGCCATGACTATTTTTATTTTACGAACTTACAAATTCAGGGTTCGGGTGGGCTGCACCCTCTTCGCTAGGTTCCAACTTCCAATGGGATTCAAAGCAGATGCCCCTAAATAAGCCCAAAGAGCGGAGCTATAAATGCCAGTGTCAGCTGGGCGATCAGTCGTAACCTAGCTACCATTGATAATGTTTCCACTGAGAGTCTTCCATTGTTTTAACTGTCCTAACTGTTGACAGTTATAATCGTAAACTGAAACATTGTGATGGTTTGTCCCGGAAGGTCTTTACTCTTTAGTCAATTCCCTAGGACACTGACTTCATAACAAACATGCATATATATATATATATATATATATATATATTCATTCTAGATATTCTCTATGAATTATCCAATTGGACTTTCCTTATGTACCAACAAAACATTTCAATCTAAAAGTGATTTGTACACAATTCACTAAAGATATCCACATTATACAAATTTATGTAAAATCTACAGTTCGGACTAGTCTCACGGTTTAGATGGTCGTGAACATTGAGATTGTTTGCAAATTGATTTGGTAACATAACAATCTGCCTTCTGTTAAAACATCATGAGTAAAACCTCTTGGTGAAAAACTCTTTGTTCCTTTGATCACTTCGCTTATCAACACATAGTACCGTGTTTATAAAGGGCTCTACGCCTCTACGTACATTATTTCTTAGTATCTCGAAAACTGATTCGCCATATGTTCTATGTTACGGAGGATGAAGATCTTAAAGAAATTGCCTGCTTTTGTGTAATACCCATTAATTATCAAACTCAACATTCCAAACATCAGGTTTTGAATCTTGATGTAAACTATAAACCAAACAGTTTTATTAGAAATCCATACCATGATGTTAATATAATGGTATAGAAATCTAAGATTGTTGCTGTAATAAGGTCAAATGAATAAATAATTTAGTCAATCTTGTATATATATATGCATATTTTTACACTTATCTCTTCTCTTCATGATCAAACTTGTAGTCTAAACCCGCTCCATATTTCCATGCCTCAAGTTTCCTTTTCCATTTGTACTTCTCCTCGGTTGAATAAGTATCAATCAAAGGCCTAACAAAACGTTCAAAAACATACATGATATCGCTTTATGATCCAAAAATGATTTATAATATCACATATTAATCATCATAAAAGATAATACCTTATTAATGGGTCAACATATATGGAAAGAAATGTATAAGATCCCAAAAGTGTAAAATGTCCTAGCCAGTCAATCAACACTGGTAACCCAACCTGTTGACCAAAACTTTGACTAAATCTTTTAACTTTTTTGTTAAATGAAAATCATGCAGTTACTTGTCTGTTATTTACCTGCTTAAATATAGAAGGAAGGATTTGAGGTTTTGTTAACATAACCAAGCCTAGTGTCTTCACGAGAGGACCAAACTGTATGACGTCCTGTAACCGTCAAATATAGTAAAGTCATAAGCAAAAGTCAAAGTTGGTTTTCAATTGAGAGCGAGACCTAACAAGTTACCTGAAGAAATGGTCTTAGCACTGGATCCCCTAGCCTATATGGAAATAATGTGAATAATTAATTATTAGTTAATGAAAAATACATAAAAGTTAAAAATTAATGATATTATGCCTGCATGCTCTGGAAATTGGCATAGAGAAGATCGTTGATGAAATCGGGTGGGACCCCAGCTCGTTTTCTTGCTGACATGGCTCTTTGGAATAACCAAGAAGCGCTTAAATTTGGCTGCAATTTAAATTTCATTAAAATAAAATATTAATATAAGCATACATATAATATAGACAACACAGGAGTAGATGCTGTATTGCTGACCATGTATGGATTCAATAACGACAGATTTTCAGAGTCTAAAAGATTTCCACTGATTGCTTCATGTATTCCTGAAATTTAATACAAATAAGATGAGCCCCTGAGCATGAAAAAGATTACAATTTAGACATTTTAGTTGACTTGAACTGGTTTCGTATTATAATCACCATCTGATAGTCTTCCAAGATGCCTGGTCAAACTCCCGAAGACGCCAAAGGAAACCGGAGACTGTATGCCACTAGCATCACCAAACTACATTCGATAATAACTGATAATAATATATTAATGGGAATTTACAAATGTGAATTAGAGTATCTTCAAAAGATATGAGTATCACACCTGTAGAATACGATTGAAAGCTGCTGGCAATGGACTGCAGATTCATTCTCCAATGAGAAAAATGAGTCAGTCAGATATTTCATTTTAATGAATATGAAGATCTTATAATTAACAATAACTTCAACTTTCATTAAGTAGCATTTTCTACCTGTCACGGAAGGTAGGGAAAATGCCATAAATAACTCTCAAAATCTCTAAATCATCCAAAGACACTTCCTGGATGAAATACAAAGCATTTCATCAGTATATATTAACATAAAAACATGTCTAATCAAAGTTATCTAAATCATCCTAGCAGACTATGAATAAATTCATGGATTTTAGTATTTTACCTGATACTTAGGCATCAAATCCCAGTAATCTTCTAGCAACTCTTCCAACTTGGGGCTACTAGGTTGCGGTTCAACATAAGTAAACATATAAGTAGTCCGATCCAACGGTCCAGAACCAGCAGGGAACGCCTGTTGATTTAACAAAAAAGATGGACTTGCAGATTAAAAAAACACGTCATTAATAACATTTTCAAACAAGATAATCTGATAATTAGTTACCTCCCAAAAGTATTGTGCTTGTGAGTTTCCAACCGGCTTCACCTCAGCACTACTAAATATCACATCACTTCTATAATTTTCCTTGAAACCACGACAACAAGAACCGACAACTAGGCATACACCATCAGGCTTTCTGTTTCCTCTAATCTGTTGTTAGATCATGCTAAAATTAGCTTATAGATTGATAATGATTTATAATCAAATTACTTTATTAAATATTACCTGTTTTAGCACTGGTGAAAAGTTTCCCATCGCATCAATTATGAGACTAGCTGACAAAATCTTCCCTTCCGCTAGTTGCAGTACCTTCAAAACCGAATTTTATACATAAACGTTTTGTTCCATTCAATCAATTAACTAAACGCTATTTGCATTAGAGATCTTACTGCTATATCTTGATAAACATTTATGCTAGACACACTGCAACCTTCATAGATTACTCCACCAAGTGAAGTGAATCTTTCCCTCATAATATCTATAAGTTTTGCAGGCCTACAAGTAACAAAATTTTATATAATAATAATAAACAAAAGTAATGGAAAAACGACAAGAGATCTTACGATACACCAAGGTTAAGAATATTTGAAACCCATATCTCTCCTTTACTCTCAAACCCACATCGGTTCTGCGAATTACAAATTAATAACATTTTGAGTTTAAACTTTAAAGGTAATATTAACTAATTATAACTAGATGATGGATGCTATTGCTACCGGATTGAATACTGAAGTTGTAGCCTGATCAATGTCATCTTCTGTTAATATTCCAACTTCAACAAGTTCCAAAAGCTCCTTCCTTGATATATTCCACTCTTGTTCTCTCTAATAATAAGTGAATCAAAATGTCAAGATAATGATTCAAATAGCTACTGTCACAAACAACAAATTTACGTATATACCCCTTTTAGTAAGTTCCTTTCAACAACTCCTACTCGCAGGCCTTTCAAACTTAAGGCTGTGGCGATGAAGATCCCTAAAGTACCCCCGCAAACCAACACATCGAACTTGTTCACTTCTTTGTTCATCGTATCGGATTGGCTAAACAAACCAGGGATATTTGTGACAACTTTTCTAGGTTCTTGAACTACTGCAATTCATAATTACATTTGACTAAATTGTAGCAAAATATTAATAACTTTAGAAATCAAAATTTTGAAATTGACCTGTTTGATCAGAGCAAATGCTAGACCACAAATTATCCAATCTCTTCAATGCTTCATACGAGTACGCCCCACCCGCACCGCCGACTTCCCCACCCACCGAAATGCCTTCCATTATCCTCTACACATGCCCAAATTTATTAAAAAAAAAAAAGTTCAGCTGGAACTTTAATCAAACACTTGGTGTGCATATACAAGATTCTTGAAAAAATGGTTACTTGGGTTCGTGAAGACAGTGCTTTGGGCTGCAAAGTAAGCTTTTTTGGTGATTTGAAGTTGTGAGCAAAAGGGTGTTTGGAATAGCCATTGAATTTTGATGGGTGTGGTTGAAGATGAAGTTGAATTACAACCATTGTTTACTGTTTAGGATTCGGAAATGGTTTGATTTACATATGTTAGCGGTTAAATTGGATATGTGTACGAGTATAATACACGTTAAAAGCTAACATTATGTGTGTATGATCGGATAAACCTTGTGGGAAAGATCAAGCAATCGCTAGCCAGTTATGAAATATGTTGATTTACATTTTTAGTACTTCAAGTTTTAAGCTACATCTTAATTTGCTAAATACTAATTTATGTCTACACCTCTTGGTTCGGTGTAGGGTGGTTAACTGATTATCCATGATTGGGTCAAACTACCAGTGTTATCGAATTTTGTTTTATTTGAGGAGCTAATAGATCTTCCGAGTAAACATAAAAGCAAAAAGGTAAGAGTGTGAGATTATACAAGCGATTTTGTAGGTTACTTGTTGGTTAATTTGGAGAACGAGAAATGAGAAGATTTTCAAGAATGTGCTGATATCGGTAAGCAAAGTGGTAAATGACATCTAAGAGACATCATTTCTTTGGGTGAAGCATTGGAGCCGAAGATCGAGCTTGGATTGAAATCATTGATGCATGTTTAACTTTGAAAATTTTCCCACTTAGTTTGTTGTTTTGGTTTTTTGTTTGCAAACTTGTACTCTCTCCGTCCCATTTTAAGTGTCTTAGTTTGAATTTTCAAGTCTTTCTTTTGCAACTTTGACCGTAAATATTTTTGTTCGTGTCATATAATACTTAATGAAAATTATATCAATGTAAAATACATTTAAAACCCAATCCATTCATATAATTTTCATCAAGTATTATATGACACGGATAAAAATATTTACGGTCAAAGTTGCAAAAGAAAGACTTAAAAATTCAAACTAAAACACTTAAAATAGGACGAAGGGAGTACTTTTTTTAGGCTCCCTGCGACTTGCACCCTTTTTATTATTCTTTAATGATATCATCCTTTCAAAAATAATAAAAAAAAACTTAAATAAGTAGGGTGAGGTTGCTGTACAATAATTGTTTAAAGTACGATAGATACGCGGGATGCTTGAGGGCAAAAACAAAAACGCTCAAAGAAAAAAATTTCTAAACGCTAAAAAACGGTTTTCGTGAAAAAAAATAAAAAAATTGATCGATTAACAATCTAAAACTGTTTTTTTCGGTGAACCAATGATTAATTGGATATGTATTGACGATTCCGAGATGTTGGGATGTGATTTCATAGATCAATTTTGTGAATATAGGGTATTCACGTACCTATTGTACGTTAAGGTATTATATCTATCTTCTCTCTAAATAAGTATGCAATCGGAGTTGTTTATTTTATCTTTTGGGCTTGCGACCCATAGTGGATCCTGTTCACCGTTTTAGGCCCATTAAGAGCTTTTGGCAAGGTTTTTATCCCTACATATAACATATATATTTGTGAAGAGAAGCACACACATGACACATTTATGTGTCGTTGCCTCTTATTTTTGTTTATTACATGGTTAACATTGTTGTCTTAGTTCTGGAGCTCAATTGTTATTTTTAATGTTTATTAATATGTTCTTTCAGGATTTTTATAGCAAGAATCTTTTAGGTGAAAAGTGGTGGGTGACGGACTGACGGTCCCTAAAGGTTTTTCTTTTCTTTTCTTTTTATTTTTTAAACTTTTTGTATTGTCAAGTTAATGAGAATGTCAAAATCATTTGGAAGGCGTTAGAAAGAATAATATAATATGCTTTTCACAAAATCCATAGAACATCAAGAACTTATTCTTGATAGATAAGGGTGTGCATATTGTACCTTTTTTCTGGTATGCAAAAAGCCAAAAAAGTGCGAGCATCTACCATTATTGCAAAGAGAGCTTCCTGGAAATAGTGTTGAAAATCCATAATCTCACATACATCATACACATACATCGTACATTTTAATTGTAGTGAATCGAATATGTAACACAATATTCATATGCAGAATTTGCACCGATTCTTATAACATTTATAAAAAAGTGTTTCTAACCGCAACAAGTGATCATAAAATGTTTGTTATTCAGCTTGCATTATCGCATCTTATGTTGTCATTTGGTGAAGGTATCGATTTGTTTCAGTTTTGTCCGTATATTCGACCATAAAAGGAAGTGGTGTAAGATGTTCTTGGCTAATTATGTGTTACACAAGTTTAGATGCTTAAATGTGCATCCATTTTTGTTCTATATTCAAATTTGTAATGTTGTGACATTCTACTTGAACAAACCATATATGCATGGATAAATATGCTAGAATAATTGTCCTACTAAGATTTGCCACTTTGTATTTTAACTTTGAGCTTTTAGGATTATAGTATAAGCTATTCAACTTTTGATTAAACGGGTCAAATTTAGCTTAAGGTTTATCAACATTTTAAACGCCCATTTTATAACATACTAATCCAATGGTGTTTTGTTCATTTGGCCGCTTCTACATTATATTTTTTAAAAGTTTGAATATACCAGTGGTGTTTTGTTTATTTGACCGCTTCCATGTTATATTTTAAAAAAAATTGAATATACCATTATGATGTCTTTATTTCAACCTACATTTCCTAGTCGACGCTTTATCTTTTGGTTATAGGAGCACACAATGTGCTTATTTATACACATGTCTCCAAGTCGTCTTAGCGTGGGCATCACTACTAGTTAAAGAAGGAAAGGTACAATTAGATGCGCATTTTGGAAGTCATTTAGGTGTGTCCTATAAAGTGTGGTAGATGCTCATGCAAAGTTGCAAACCCAACATGTTTGAGGCAACGTATGACTTTCAAATATATTTACATGCTTTATTTTTGGAAATAACTTTATTAATTTCGAACCTTTTCAATTTCAAAATACTTTACCCGTATTACTTTAAATCCGAATATATAAAATGATTATATAGTTGTTTAATCGGCTTGTTTCTCTTTCAGTTCGAATTGCTTCTTGCGGTCTTTCGGTCTCTACATTATCTCTCTTTGTATCTAATCATCACTATATATAATTATATATAACCAACTGAAGGGATGTTTGGGATTGCTTATTTTCACCGGCTTATCAATTATTAACTTCTTGAAAATGAATAAGGTGTTTGAGATTGCTTTTGACGTGGGAAGGAAAAGTTGATAAGTTAACACTTTTATAATTTATTAACTTACTAAAATAACTGTTTTTCATAAGGTATGTCAAGCACCTCCTGTATAAAGTTTTCTAGGGGATAAATTAACAATTAAATAGTAACGTTGTACAAAGGTTTTTCTAATGCATTTTTGGTAACTTTTAAAAGCAATCATTTGCTTAACTAAGGTCTAAGAGTAAAAGAATAGTCTTATTCAGTTATGGTGATTTTCTTACATATTTGCAGGAAAAAGGTAAAAATGAAGATATTGTTTTACCAGGGGGTATTAAATCCCCTGAAAATAGACAAGAGGATAAAAAAGACACCAAAAAAAGTAGTAATAAACTACACAATTCATTATATATATATATATATATATACACACACATATAAGATGTTATGAACTTATGATATTAAACTTCTAATGATTGTCATGAAGTTAAACAATATAACTTGAACTAAGAATTCCCTGGACATATAAGCAAATAAGACAATGTAATATTAAAATTTGAAGGTTAAGCTTTAAATATAAATCATATTTGGTACAGCATTAGTTTGAAGAAAACTCAAACTAGATAGTTGAATTTTGGAGGGTAAAACTGATCAAACTGTTCAAATCCAACCAAATCACCTTTTGTTTGCATGTTCTGCAATCCTGACCAAATTATTGTTTTTAACAGTTGTAAATTACCTTCAGGTTAGTTAGTTCAAGCAAAATGTAAAATAAATAAAAGTAAGAGAATTATATATGTGTATAAACGAGTGTATGCCCCAATGCCACTTGACTTTCATTTATCCTTGTGATAATATTAGGCATCTTTTTAAACATGCATATCGATCAAATTTTTTATTTTTTGCAAATTGACAAAAACGTGTAATTAATGTAATTATTAATATGCAACTGTTACCAATATTAAAAACTGTGATTGTGATGTATAATAAAATAAAATGATTGATACTTATCCTATGAAAAGTTAAAACATGAGTGTAGTAACAGAAGAAATGAAAAAGAGACACATCAAGAGAATGTGTGTGTGTGTGTGTGTGTCAAACATGATAAAAATAATGGAGGATATATGTATATATATAACACTTGTTGTATAAATACGTTTAAAATTACTTCATAAAATGTTGTTCTAAATTAGTAAATAAGTAATTAATAAATCGCTGCAAACAATATTACAGAATTGAAAATCCAATAGCTAGTCTCCAACAAAACTCACCCTTTTACTTATGCACTTCTGCTATTCTTGTCCCCATGGTTCTCTTAATTTACCATACCGACCTCTTGTTTCAGAAACATGGGAGATCCTGGCTCATTTTGTTTGCATTGTTATTGGGAAAGAAACACAAGGATGGCTCCAAATGGGACCACCAGTTTAGTACAATGGTTTTCAAAAAGTCATAATAACACATTCAATAATTATTCCTTATTTTTACGTTAATGTACTATACATTTGCAAAAAGTAATGTTGCTTCTAATTAGAATATGAGAAAATGATATTTCATGTTTGATGTTAGTATAATTTAAGTTGGATGATGTTGAAACCTTAATGTAAGTGGTGAAGTAAATATTTCCATTTTTTTCATGACCTTCGTCTAATGTAAAGTATAGATTGCATTGTCGTGTCGGCATTCTCCCCATGGTCATCGGTTCGTTGTTTAAAAGGTATAGTAACTAAAGGGGTCATTATTATTGTTTTTTCATTGTGATGCCCCTAACTCTATCAATTTTGTGTACTAACACTTTATACGAAACGAATTCTAGGTCTTATTTTAAACATGCATTGCCATGTAGCACATAAACCGGACAAAGCTAGTTTGGACTTGAGAAGCAAGATAAAATGTTTGGAACAAGATTGTTTATGAAGCACTGACAAATATACGATCAAGATCATCCAAAAAATAAGGGTCATCTGAACGAAGGTCGTCTAGCCTAAGAGTTGCACGACCCAAGGTCAGTCAGACCAAGAGTTACCCAAGTCATAAATTAGTTGGATTAATAATCATCTAAACCAAGAGTTATTTTGATCAAAAGGCGTTCAATCCAATAACCATCTAAACAAAGAGCCAACCGAGAGCCAATATTGAAACCATGAATCATGCAAACAGGAATCACAATGATCAATTGAAATACAAGAGTACATTTGAGTCACTTATCGCACATGATTGTTATAGGGTCAAAACATTGTAACATAACGAATATGAATTACATTGTAATATCCTAGGGTTTACAATGTTGTAACTTGTAATGCCTATTTTGGGTCTAGGCCCAACCTAGTTTGATTCAGCCTAAGGCTTAAGCTCATCACTCTCCCCTATATAAGAGATCGAGGATGTCTCTCCAAACAAGGGAGCTCTTCCCGTACCTTACAACTACTCGCCTTATCTTTCTCTACTATCGTCTAATCTTTTTTTGCATATGTTGCACACACATGTATGCATATAAATACATAATGTTTTTCTTTATGCAATATATTGATTTGGTTGACGAAAGATGTTCTTTAGAGCTTTGACATCTGCTCACTTTCAAGAGGGTTATTTACATCTTGTGCAACTCAAGTTCTATATCAACGAAGACTATAACTCATCTAATCTGACAATTAAACAAGATCTAGTAAAAGATCAGGACAACAGTTACTTGAGATTTTATAAGTAGATGTTACTTACATTATAATAAATAAAAATATAGATTATATTTATAAGACGTTAACCCTTGAAAAAAAACTAAGTATGAATTGCAATTAAAAACATGTTGCAGTCTCAAAATATATATTAGAAATATGTTGTTTGAAATTATTTATGTGTTTATTTGACGATTTATATATTTTTTCTGTGTCGTATACGGGTCAATAACCAAGTTGATAATTATAAAAAACATTGTGCAATTCGGGCATTAAAGTTTCCACCAGCTTCATCTGCATTCGTACGTACCACTATTGATTATAAGCAATGGTCACAATCGGTTTTACACTAATGCCCATTTTTTCACCTACCCAATTTAGCCCTTTCAAGTATATTTTCTCTCTCTAGAATAAATGCAATATCTTCTATTTATTTTATTTATATTTTTATTTAAATATGATTTCAAATGACTTGTATATATCATGCTTAGTTGTGCTTCGGGTTGGAAGATAAATTCACACGCTTATTTGAAACAAGTGTCTGAATTCATGTTACGACCTGAAACATAATTAGAATGAGATATAAATAATTATTTTTGAGTTAGTAATGTAGCCTATGTTATTAACCTGTTAATCTATTTGAAAAATTTTGGAAATGTTTATTTATATGAACTTAATTTTAAAAGTGTTTGGAAAGTAATGCTTGATTCTCTATTTAGAAAATTTTATTTTAACTATTTGTTTTCAAAAAGTGACCAAAGGAACAGTGATCTACCATATCCCGGTGACTTTCTTTATAGGAGGTCGCCGGTTCAAGTTTTACTCGTGACAAAATGTCTTACGTGAGCTATGAGTTTTATTATAGTGGTCCTTCGATCGGACGTTGGAATTGGTGACGGGCTTTTGTTTTAGAAAAAAAAAGGTGCACTTCTATATGATAAACGAACGATTTTTGGTTTGTGTATTGTAATCCAAAGATTTTTTCAATCAGCCTTTTGTTTGGAAAAATTCACAAAAAGTCCATTTTATCATTCAATGCATGTCAAGAAAATGTCTATCTTATTAATAAGTTCCAGAAATGTCTTCTTAATTCCGCCAGATCCTACCATAGTTAATAGTGTAAACGCTGTCAAGAAAAAATCTCTCTCTCTCTCTCAACTCTTTATTGACATTGAATAATAAAATGAACATTTCCCTTTCAAAAATCACCTGGTATTAGTTTGAGAACTATAAAAATGAGATTTCAAGGAACTTTTGAAGTGGCTTGTGCAAATGTGATCATAATCTTTTATGACCCTGATCTAGAATGTATTTTATCTCTAGAGTTCCATCTAAATGTTTACATCTAATGATGTTGAAACTTTCAAAGAAGTCTCCATTGAGTTTGTAGGGATCCCACCTCTGAAACTGAAAGACATTTTCAAGAAACCTTTGTTTAAGGCTATAACTATGCTAGAGCTATGTATGGTTCATTGGTACTTCAAGAGACTTAGAAGGTTCTGAATCCGGGCATAGCGAATTGAAAGATAAACGGGTTGTGACGAGTAAGGTATTACTATTATTATTGAAAAACTGTATGTAAATCTAATATGATGTTTAATAAGAAAAATAAAAGAAAAACAATAGTTTCATGAAGCAACAACACACGTAATAAAAATATTTGAATGAAAGGTCCCCGCACATTCAACGTATATAAATATTTATGTAGTTAATTAAACAAGGGACCACGGTAAATATTTGATATTTATGTCACAAGCCGTAGTACCCTCGTCTTTCAAATGTCTGCCCATGTTTTGGACGTATTTAAGGCTCTCAATCCATCATAATAAATATATGTAGCAAGTAGACATACTATCACTTTAATTAATATGTTTTACGTTTAATAAACATAGGCAGTGTACGAAAAAACCATATGGTTTCTACTTTTTATTCATAAATCTCATAAATTATTATTGCCGGTTCTCTCTGTTGTGTAACAATCAACTAAGATTTGTACATATAGTGTCACAAATCTCATTTAAGGAGCTGGGTGGGGGGTTGTGGCACTTTGGGGGTGTTTGGCCTAGCTTTTTTAACAAAGCTTATAGCTTTTTTAGTTTTTTTTTTTTTTTTTACAAAATAAGCTTAACTTGGTGTTTGGTTTAGCTTTTTAAGCTTATGCTTATGAGCTTATATAAGCTAATTTGAAGAAGCTTATTTGAATATGGTTTTTTAGCTTATTTAAATAAGCTTATTTGTTTAAGGGTGTAAGTTACTCATTTGCCCTCAAATGGTGATGGATTAATAATTATTGAAACAACTTATTAAAGAATTGTGGATTTAACAATTTATTAATATGCATAATCAACTTGTAGAATATAAGGCAATCCAGAGTCCAGACACTTAAAAAAAGCTTATCAAATAATAAAAATAAGCTATAAGCTACTTTAAAATATAATCATAAGCCAGAAAATAAAAGTTAAGCCAAACACCTCCTTTAAACAAACTTTGCATTTTCCATCTATACAAGAGAGATTGAGTTATAAGAAATGCATTACTTCAAATATCATCAATACGTTTTTTTGATGAGAGGAAACTTTACGTTGGAGTGTGCTTGGGTGAGAGATTTTAATGATGGTTAACAATTTAAAAGCCTCTATTCAGGTAACAAAACCAAAGTGTTTAGCTCGTTGTGGACAACGTATATGATATATCTTATGTTAACAAATTGCGATGGTCTACTAATTAAGTTCATTAACAAAATGGAGGTGGTGATGGCAAGGCTTATAATTATGATATGCATTAATGTGCATTACTTTGATATGTAATATGGTAAAAAGGATTTGCTTTCTATTACATGTATTAAACATCAAAATGACTTGTCATGATAAAAAAATAAGGTTTTACATTCATACATGTAATTTGATATATATACAATGTTTTTCTACCATGATACAAGTTAAGTTTTATATATTCATATGTGTAATTGATGGGAATGAACTCATAAAATGTGTTATCTAAAGATCCGAAAAAGAATGAGGAACTAAAATATGAGGGAAAAAATATATTGCTGTATTTACCAAAAATTAATTGATTACTTAATTACAACTAAGCATTGCATATACATAACTTTTAATTAAGTTTTTTTCCATGTATAAGCAATATATATGCATGCATTTATAACCAAGAAATAAGATTTATTCTTAACAACATTAAATAAAACCCGTACCCGGGGTAACCCAATAGTAAAAGGCAACTCTATATGTACGCAATCACAGACAACGTTGGGTAGTCCGAGCCTAACATCTGTTGTTCAGGGGAAAATCGGTTGTCCAAAGACCCATCATAATAAAACCTTGTTAGAATCATATTTGAACTTTAGACCTTGCAACCTATAGCTCAAATCTTTAATACCGAGAAAGAAGATCAATACTCCATTTAGTTTTGACTTAAATTTAACGTGTTTCTCATTGATAAAGAAATTAAAAAAAAAACAATTTTTCTATATAGGCACAAACTATGTCCATCTATTTTTCTTCTACTTAACTAGAATTTTTGTTGTTTAAAATTTAGTATGAGACGTTATAACACTTTTCTCAAATAATCGAAGATATGTTTTGGATTCACAATTAAATGTCAATTTTAAATAGTATTTTTATAAAAGCTTGAAATCATCAATACAAAATCTGATTTGAGAAAACTTTAGATGATATTTTAATTAATGCAAACTTAACGGTTTCGTCCAAAACAAAATCATATATTACAAACTTATTATTATTATTATTATTATTATTATTGTTGTTGTTGTTGTTGTTATAACAACAAAATTAATAAATTGTGACAAGGAGTAGTATCACAAAAAAAACCAATTAATTTTCTCAGTAAAAAAAACTCAACATAATTTTAATATTCTTCTAAGTTTTTACGAAAAAAAAATTTCAACATAATTTCATGTATTAAAATTTGTACGCTTTTCTAAAATGCATATACTCGTGTAAAAGTATTCATAATAATAACTCGTTAAGCTGTTACCCATTAAAAGCAGCGTTGTAGAACTCCCTGTCTATTAGTCGGTCGGTAATCTGATTGAAATCTAAATAATATTTCAAATATACATATATATACATCAAATTTTATGTAATTAACTTTTTTTAATTTGACTAATTTTAACCAAATTATTAAGTATTAATCAATAAGTGTTTGTTATAAGTTGATGCATTGTCTATGTTAACTGTCAAGAGGCTAAAAACAAAATAAAAAGTATAATAATTTTTCCTAGTGATATTAACTCTTTTGTCAAAAAAGTGTGACAAAAAGTAAATATGTATACAACTTGTTTGAATTTATAAATACTCAACATTGGGCATGCTTTCAGGCTGATTTTTTAAAGATTATGGACGAATTTTTTATGACAGGTCAATTCAGGTTCGGTGTCCTCGCCTCTTTTATCGCGTTAATTCCGAAGATGAAAGATCCAACATACTTGGGGGATTTTAGATCGATTAGTCTCATTGGTTGCATTAATAAAGTAGTTTCAAAAGTGCTGGTAAACCGGTTAAAGCGAGTGATTGGTAAACTGGTCTCAGCTGAGCAATCAGCTTTCATCCGCAATCGTAGTATTCTAGACGGGCCTCTAATGCTAAACGAAATGTTTGCCTACTATAAGAAGTCAAGAAAACGCGGTATGATGTTTAAGGTGGATATTGAGAAGGCAGGCCTATGATACTTTAAACTGGAATTTTATTTTATCGACGACATGTTGAGGCAAATGAGGTTTCCCGATAAATGGAGAAAATGGATTCTCCTAGGGGGGAAGGGCTAGTTAATGGATCTCCTACACCAGAATTCAATTGTTACCGAGGCCTTCGGCAGGGTGACCCGTTATCTCCATTCCTATTCGTTTTGGCAATGGAAAGCTTGACGGGGGTAATGAAGAAGGCTGGCCAGGTGGGGTTGTTTAAAGGTTTAACATGTGGTCATGGAGGGCCGATAGTGACGCACCTTTTATATGCTTATGATGTCATCTTTGTTGGCGAATGGGATCAAGTGAACGTGGTAAATCTTCGTCGGATCCTTCGATGTTTTTATTTGGTATCCGGTCTAAAAATTAATGTTAACAAAAGTTGGGTGTACGGTATTAGGGTGGAGGAACCAGAAAGGTTAGAGATGGCGAGTTTATTGAATAGCAAGGCGGGTTCGTTTCCGTTTAAGTACCTCGGTTTGCTAGTCGGCGGGAATATGAATCTGGTGGCTTCGTGGGATCTGGTTGTGGAGACGTTTAGGAGAAGGCTTTCACTTTGGAAAGCTAAAAAGCTCTCCTTTGGGGGGCGAATTACGGTAATTAAATCAGTGTTGAACTCTTTACCGACATACTTCTTTTCGTTGTATAAAGCTCCGGAAGGGGTGCTGGAAAAATTGGAAAGGATTAGACGAGTTTTCTTGTGGGGAGGGTCGGAAGAGGTTGTAAAAATAAACTGGGTAGCGTGGGATAAGGTGATAGCTCCAAAGGGGAACGGGGGTCTTGGGTTGGGATCCCTACGAGACACTAATTTAGCAATGTTGGCAAAGTGGTGGTGGAGATTCAAGAGTGAGAAAAATGGGTTGTGGAGGAAAGTGATTTGGTCTATTCATCACTTGGAAAGGTCATGGTCTTTTATTCCTGTTAACGTTTCGGTTCCGGGACCTTGGAAACAAATAGTGATGATTTCAAAAAAACTTGAAGAAGTTGGTATAGTTTTGGAAGATGCCTTTACATGTGAAGTGAGGAATGGCGAGAACACTCTTTTATGGATGGATAAGTGGTGTGGAGATCGAGCCCTTCAGACCAGGTTCCCGCGGTTGTACCAACTCGAGTCAAATAAGGAGTGCTATGTTTCTGATAGGCTTACAATGTATATGGATGAGATATGTGGAACTTGGGGTTGGATTAGAGAACCATTGGGCCTGCAAGAAATAGAGGAGCTCAGGGGGATTCTATCTGTGGTCCAACATGTTCGGTTACAGGTGGGGGCAGACCGGTTAACTTGGGGTTTGGATCAAGGTAATAATTTTTCGGTGAGAAGTCTTAAGCAAAGGATAGATTCGGTGCAGGGAGGAGACGTGGATTACACAATAGAATGGAATAATTATGTTCCTAAGAAAGTCGGGGTGCTAGCGTGGAGGGCAGAAATGGATCGAATCCCGGTTTTAGTTGAGTTAGCCCGTAGAGATGTAGTGGTTGCATCTACATGGTGCCCGGTATGTGGCGAGGCAGAGGAGACGGCGGAACATATCTTGATTTCATGCAAATTTGCTCAAACGGTTTGGCATTGTATCGCTAATTTGTGTAAGGTCCCAACCTTCTTTGCTTTCTCAATTCGTGACATTCTGGAGCTTCATAAACATTACATATTGCCCAAACGGAAAGCTAAGATGTTCCATGCGGTTTGTCTAACTTTGGTATGGTGCCTATGGAAAACGAGAAATATGGTGGTCTTCGAAAGGAAGGAGGCGAACGTCAATAACATACTGGGAGAAATTAAAGCGTTAAGTTTTTTGTGGGTTTCTAATAGGTCTAAGAATTTAGACATTACGTGGGAGAGGTGGAGAGTATTTAATTTTTGATATATTTTGATTGTTGATGCTGTAGTTGTGTTTCTCGGCCTAGCTTCTTGCTAGGTCGAGATTTTTTACATTTATATATCTACTTGATTGGTCGTTCAAAAAAAAAAGCAAAGATAAAAAAGGGATCGTGGGCCGGGGGCTTTCATTTGAAGTAAGGCTGAGGGGTGTGGGGGGCGCGAGAGGGGGCGCGAGTGGGGGCGCCAGCCAATAATATTGTGACGTGTGGCAGAGAGATAAAGTTAATAAGATGGGTGTTGGTAGTGGTGCTCGCGCCCCGGGACATGGTGTGGAGGGGCGCGAGAGGGGGCGCGAGTGGTTTTTTTTTTATTTTTTTATAAATGTATTAAAAAAACGTATTATTAAAAAAACTCATAAATTATTTAAAAAAACACACATTAATTAAAAAAACACATTAATATCTAAAAAAAAATTAAAGTACTAAAAAAACATTATTCTTATTCTTCGGCTTGGTCTTCTTCGATCAACCTCTTCCGGATACGTTCCTTTTGTTTTTCCATCAGCATTTGGTCGACCGGATTTAGGTTACTGAAGTCTCTTGTAAGGAATTCCAAATCTCTCATTCTTTTTTTTTCCATTTTGTCATTAGAGACCACCTCCATGGTTTTGTTGAATTTATTGAGGGATTCAACAAGATCGTTGATGTTTACGGCTTCCCCCTCAGCCGGTTTTTTGCCCCTGGCGTCCCTTCCCAATGGCCGCCTTCTCGGCGGTGAAGACGTTTCCTCCCCCGCAACGTTTAGGTCGAATCCAACCCGGCAATCCGACCCGGCGGAAGTGCTGTACGCTCCAGACGAACTAGTTTTAGTCCGTTTCGGCCCTACTTCCGCATCAACGTCCGGCGCCACCAGCTCAACCCACTTAGAACACCTTCTCAACCTCTCCCACACCTTTACATCGTCCCACGTCTTCACCGTCCCATACCTCCGCAGGCACTCCTGCCTCCACTCTTCGACAGTGAAATTATAAACCGCCAAATCGTCACTGCCACTTGGTCTCATACGACCGGCGTTCCTGTTGAACAGATTAGTAAACAAGCCGACAAATTTTCTGATTTCGGTCCACCGACCCGAAATCATATCGGCGTTCCGCTCTGTACTCCCAACGAGCGAATAGAACGTCTCCCTAACCTTTGTCCAAAAGACCTTGCTCTTTTGGTAGTCCGCTGCAAAATGCATAAATAAATTTGTAAGTCATTTAACTTTTTTATTAAAAATCATTTTTAAAAACGTTAAAACAATTACCGCAACGCCGATCCTCAGAAGTGACTATCCAAGCCCGACACAGGGCTTCCTTCTCATCCGATGACCACGGAGTGATTTTCCGTTTCGTCCTTCCGGTCGAAGCCGAACCCGACCCGTCCGTTGCAATTTGTTTTTTCCGGTGGACGCGTCTTCTTTGTCCCGCAGCTTCACCTTCTGGTTCTTGTGTCTCCGGAACTACAAAGTTAGGAGACGGTTGTATGTTGGATGGTTGAAAGCCGGATGGTTGTTGCGACCCCGAATAAAACATCGCTTGGTCCGGTGCCGACCATAAATCCTCGTAACTGTAATCTGAATCTAGGTTTGGGTACCAATTTCCAGCCATGTTTTTAAAAAAAGGTTTGGAAGATGGGGTGATTTTGGGTTTTGGGTGTGGTATGTGATATTGGTATGTGATATTGGTGTTGGTTTGGGTTTGATATAGGTTGAATAGAGAGAAAAAATCGGGTTTGATTTTGGTTTGATATTGGTTGCAATGTATGTTATTATATAGAGTAAAAAATTTTTTTTTTTTTAATAAAAAACGAGCCCAACGGCTCTTTTCACGCATTCCCAGACCTCCTTCACGCTCCCCCAGCCGCTACCCCACCCGCGCCTGCCTCTTTTTCCGCGCTCGCGCCCCTTTCGCGCCCCTCTCGCGCCTCGGTGGTGTGGTCCTCGCGCCCCGGGGCGCGAGCGTCTCGCCTCTTGCGCCCTTTCTCGCGCTCCGCACCCCTCAGCGTAAGAAGTATAGTATAGAGATAGCTAACTATAAAGTAACTAATGTTCTGTTTCTGTTTCACACAGCCCACATTTCACTCTCTCTTAATATTATTGTTATTAATTTATTATTCTCTCTCCAACTTTCAATTTTTATTTTCTTTTCCAACTTTTCCACCACTCTGCTTGCTGTGCTGTGCTTTACTTTCTCATTAATCTTCTTCCTTCTTCTTCATCAAGATTCTCTCAAGCTTCATCAATGGCGGACATCAGTCATCCACCCATGGAACAGCTTCAAGACTTGGAGTACTGCATAGATTCCAACCCACCATGGCGTATGCTTTTCATTTCCTTCTTTTATTCCACACAAAATAAAACAATTATGTTTTAAAGGATTATTTATTTATTTATTTATATATATTCTTCAGTTTCATGCAGTGTTCTTAATTCTTGACTGATTTTTGAATTATCATAAGATTTATGGGGATTTTTTTATAATGTTTGATTATTATTTATTATTGTTATTAATATTTTTATTATTTATTTATTATTTAAAATTTTGTAATTATGGTATGTCTTGAATGGAGCATGTTTGTCAGGTTTAGAAAAATGTTTGTGTTTTGGGGTGGAATTGGGAACAGGGAAAGTGGAACACCAATGCGGCTTCTTTTCTTTTCTTTTAATTTTTTTTTTATAAATAAGATTTATGGAATTTTGTATGAGTTTTTTTATCGTGATTTGAAAAGTAATTACCCGATCAGGTGAAGTTACTTTTTTCTCACTCCTAATCTTATTAAAAAAAACAATTCTTATTAAATATCAAATATATTATATTTATAAAATTAAGAGGCTTGTTTATAAACAAATTATTTTATTTGTCATATCATAACAATAAAGAAAAATAGCAGTAAGGATTTAAAATATTTTTTCAAACTTGAAATTTTCAAATAACTTATTTAAAAAACATTTTTCAGATAAGTATGTACAATCTTTTTTATATATATAACGTAGATTTTAATATGTTTATGTTTTATATGTAGATGCCATAGTACTTTTTAATATATAGATATGAAATTATTGTTATTATATGCATAAAAGGAAAATTTATGTATACAGAGGATTTTTATTTTTCTTGTTATTCTTATAAAACATATATTTTAAATATATAGTATTTTTTTGGGAACGTAAGCTATACGAGTTGCAGTACTGCATCGGTACCTTCACAAATCTAACCGATTCTGTCCGAACAATATTGGTACCTGTATCAGTATTATTCAAACCGATATCGGTACTCGTCGATGTATGGACGTCTTTTTGGACATATCACAATTTCATTATTGTGATTTTTCCTAAATTCTTTGTTTTAGGTATTTAGAAAAATAAACTTTAAAAAAAATATCCTCTAACTGTTTGTTCTAAAATAAAAAACTACATTTTAAATTGTTTAAATATTTTTTTAATTCTCAGTTAAAGATGTTTTTTAATGTTTCCATATATGACTAGACTAAAGAAAACATTTAAAACAAAAGGCTACTTAAAAATGATCTAAAACAATTGTGTTTAGTCATAAACAACAATTATTAATATTTATATATAAGAAAAATAATATATGACTAAAAAGACGAAAAAGAGAAAAATAATTGATTTAGTTTCTAACCTTTTTCAAAAGACGGTTCTAATTTTTTTTAACTTCCGCATAGAATTGTTTTTAGTCATATATATCGTAACACTAAATAACATTATTAACTGAGAATTAAAATAAATTATTTAAACAAAAAAGTTAAGATATAGGTTTATTTTTGAAAAAAAAAACTGGAGAATATTTTTTTGAAAACCATGTTTATTTTTTTTCTTATAATAAAAATTGTTTTTATTCAATGGGATTAAGAGTGAGAAAAAAGAAATTTCACCTATTTTGGTAATTACTTTTCAAATCACCTATATTGGTAAATATTTTTTCCCCTCCACCCATTTTGGTAAAAAACTCAATTTTGTATTGATATGTGTAGAGCAAAAGTCAAGGGTATGAAGGTTGTTGTTGATTATTTATTGACCAAGTGGGTCACCCAATTTGTCATTTTCAAACAATTTCTATTTTTGGTTTGGTGGTAAAGAAGATCAAAATATCAAATCCATCTTTTTTTTGGTTGAATCATTGTGAAATCATGAAGATTTGAAAGATTTGAATTATGAACTTTATGTGTTATTATTAGGGTTTAATTTGTTGTTGTGTGTTATGTGATTAATAATGCAAGTTTAGGGTATTTTTGGACAAAATGTGTTACTTTGATGTGATATTGAGATTTAATGTTTTACTTAAATTTGTTGTTTTGTAGCCGAAACGATTTTGTTAGCATTTCAAAACTACGTTCTTATGATTGGAACAAGTGTGATGATATCTACTATGCTAGTCCCCTTGATGGGTGGATCAGATGTAAGCATTTTTTTTATAAAAATTTGAACTTTTTACATGGTGATTTAAGTATTAATTGTTTTCTTTAATGGCATCGAGTAGGGCGACAAGGCTCGTGTTATACAGACGTTACTATTTGTAGCTGGAATCAAGACACTTCTGCAAACACTATTTGGAACCCGATTGCCTGCGGTTGTTGGAGGCTCGTTTGCATATCTTATGCCCATTCTTTATATTATAAACGATTCGTCTTTGCAACGAATCCCTGATAATCATGATGTATGTTTTTTTAAATTTCAAAAGATTGGATTTAGAGTTTTAAGATTTGTGTATTGAAATAAATCTTTTTTTTTGTAGAGATTTATACAAACAATGAGAGCTATTCAAGGGGCTTTAATTGTTGCTTCTAGCATTCAAATTGTAATTGGTTACAGCCAGCTTTGGGGTCTCTTTTCGCGGTATATTAATGTTTATAATTATAATGTTATGTATTCTAATTATGTGTAACTTTCTTTAATATTGTTATGTTTTTTATATTGAATTTGTATATTTTGCTTCCTTTTTGTAGATTCTTTAGCCCTCTAGGTATGGCACCGGTTGTTGGATTGGTCGGTTTGGGTCTATTTCAACGCGGGTTTCCAATCGTAAGTTGGTTATATCTCGAATTTCTTTTTCAAGTAAAAAGTTGACATTTTTTAAGAGATATGAGCATGCCATTTGTAGAAAGGAAGTCTTTTTATTAAAAAGGCGTATACTTTCTTTTTAAAGAACTTGCGTGTAGTACTTATTACACACTCGGTTGCATAATGATGAAATAGAGGAATCATTTACCAAATCTAAAAACAAAATCTTTAAATTGGAAGTATGATGACGTGTCTATACGTAACTTAAGCTTTACAATTTGCCTAAAAGATAACGCAAATTTGTAATCTTTGTGCGACATTCAAAGAATAGTGTAATTGTATTGGTCAGTTGTTTTTTGTCCAAAAGATTTGAATTCATACATATTATGAAGTTGGAAATTAGCCCATTTGACTAGGAAAGCCAACGTGCATGATTATTACTGTATCGTGTTTATCTTATCGTCTGGTTTACATTTTGTTGTTTGGTGTTTCTTTTCTTAGCTAGGAAATTGTGTGGAAATCGGGTTACCTATGCTACTTTTGGTTATTGGAGTTTCACAGGTAAGTTATTGTTATAATTATCATTTATTTGAAAAAGTTATTAAACCAAATGCTATCTTTTACACCTGTGTTGTGTTGATGCAGTCAATAATGTAACATCTTTTGCTCATATTGTAGTACTTAAAGCACACAAAACTACTAAAAGACGTGCCCGTTTTTGAGCGGTTTCCTTTGTTGATATGCACATCAATCATATCGATTTATGCGATCATACTAACGGCCAGTGGGGCCTACTGGAATAAACAGCATGCGACTCAAGTAAGCTGCCGTACAGACAGAGCAAATCTCATATCCACCGCTCCATGGTCAGTTAACTATATTAATAAAATTATAAATTCATGTAATGTCCTTAGATATTTGGTCTCAAACTAAAATCCATATGCATGAATGAACTTTTAGGTTCAAGTTTCCATACCCTTTACAGTGGGGCCCACCTACATTTTCAGCCGGTCATTCTTTCGCGATGATGTCATCAGTTCTTGTGTCGATGGTTGAGGTAATGTTTGTATTTGGAAACCTTCATCATCATCATCATCATCATCATCATCGTACTCAGTATATCCCACCAATAGCAATGCTATGGTAGGGTCTGAGGAGGGTAAGATGTAGACAGCCTTACCTCTATCCCATAGGGATAGAGAGGCTGCTTCCGGTGAGACCCCCGGCTCGATAGTAGTTTTGCATCAAGCCTTGGACATAAGGCACATAGCACTCAATCATCGGGACACCGGCTGATTGGTGCATGTGCCCTTGTCTTTCGGCTATCAACGCCACCACATGATGCCTGATTAACCTTCCGCCACTTTTAACGTTATTTTCACGAGATTAGTAAAATAACGTCAAAATTAGTGCAATTTTACTTTTGCCCACCCGAGGGTTCACACATATATACATTATATGCGCGCACCGCAAGCAGGGCGTAATTTGGAAACCTTAATAACTGATTTGTTTCTGGTTTTGTATTAATAGTATTATATTTATGTTATGTCAGTCGACTGGTGCATACATGGCGGCATCTCGGTTGGCAATTGCGACCCCACCACCTGCTTATGTGCTTAGCAGAGGCATTGGCTGGCAGGTGAGTTTGTATCTACTAGTATGCTTATCTTAGAAATGGACAAATGGCTAATTTAACCATGAAGGATGAAGCTCACAATGTATGTTTGTAAATTGTTCAAATAGGGAATAGGTGTACTTTTGGATGGTCTTTATGGAACCGGAACTGGATCCACTGTTTCGGTGTAAGAGCCTAATTATGATCAAGTTTTAACTTTTTTTTTTGTTTAGACTAATTTAAGTTTTATCTCAGTGAAAATGTGGGTCTTCTTGGACTAACACGAGTTGGGAGTCGAAGAGTTGTTCAGATTTCTGCTGGTTTCATGATTTTCTTCGCCATATTAGGTTAGTTTAATATTTATTAACATTGTATTTGTCAGTTTATTACATTTAGTGATATAAAGTAATTCTTGTCTTACTAAAATTCGCGTATGATAGATCTAATATAAGATTTATTTTGCGTTTTTGAAGGAAAATTTGGAGCTGTATTTGCATCTATACCGTTTCCCATATACGCCGCGGTATATTGTGTTCTATTTGGTCTTGTAGGTATGTGATTACAACTTCCCAAATGATTTGTAGCACAAGTAGTCTTTATTTTTTAAAATTTTGTATTTTAAGAATTTTATATATGTTTATGTAGGCGCGGTTGGATTATCATTTCTTCAGTTCACTAACATGAACTCTATGCGAAACCTCATCATAATCGGACTTTCCCTTTTTCTTGGAATCTCCATTCCTCAATATTTTGATGAGTACGCGACTATAAAACATGGACTTGTTCGCACCAATGCCGGTTGGGTATCACCCCTTTAATTCCTTTTCTTTTCTTGCTATTTTGATATCATGTGTCACTTTATTTTTTTATGGTTATCTTTTCACTACACTTTACACTTCAAGAAAATGTTTTCTTGAGTCGTGGGTCTCAATGGGACCGCTGACCAGCCTCTCTATCCTTTGAGATAGAGAAAAGGTTTGTCCCATCCTACATTCTGTTGGCCCGAAACTAGATATTTGATATTGAATTGATAAAGATAATTGACGAACAAGAAGATAATATGAACAACAATATTTATTGAATAACTTGAACTTGGATTGAATGATTTAAACGTACAATTGTTGGCCCTATTTATAGATTAATAGACCATTCATAACTTGACATGTGTACATGGAAGTTACTATCTTCCAATTTGACACATCTAGACCCTAGACTTTAAAACATCTATTAAATCATAATTAAACATAGTTTCAACTATTTACAATACTACCCCTATACTTCTGATGATGTGTGATTAACACTACACATTCCTACCCTCCCCGACCTTACCGACCTTACCGGTAGCTTGAGTGGGATTTTAAATTTTTTATTGGATACTTTTGTTTCTTTGTTTGTTTGTTATACGCCTTACAAGAATATTGTATTATCATTTATGGTATTTATTTTTTAATTTTTTAATTTTACAGTTTAATGCATTCTTGAATGCCATATTCTCGTCACCACCGACAGTAGGATTGATGGTGGCGGTGTTTCTTGACAACACGTTAGACGTGGTGAATTCAAAGAAAGATAGAGGGATGCCATGGTGGGTGAAGTTCAGAACATTTAGAGGGGATAACAGGAATGAAGAGTTCTATACTTTGCCCTTCAATTTGAACAGATTTTTCCCGCCGACATAACAAAGAGGAGGTGTGAGAAGGCAGCAGCAAGCCATTGATCAAAAAGAGAGAAGACAAGTTGATTACAAACTCCCATTTTGTAGTGATTTTATGGACAAAAGTGTTCCTTGAATTTGGGACTGGTTAGAGTTCTTTTTGGGGTCATAAATTAAGAGTTAAGATTATTGTGTTGATCCATTAGATATTTTGTGTAGGAGCAGAGCAGTGTACAAATATTTGAAATGTCTAGAGAGCTTTTGATCATTGGTTCTTTTGGAGGTTTCTTTACTAATAAAATGAACAGTAGTGAGATTATGTTCTTGAGTTGTTGTATAGAATGAAGAATGAAGAATGAAGATGTATGTGCATAACTGCATACATATGTATGTCAAAGTACACATCTAAATGTATTTAGTTATGAATACAAGACTTGCATTATTGTCACATTTCACATGTCTGCGCGCACACGAGTGGGATATAGTAAGCTAGTTGTCCTTTCTTGTATAATACAAAAAAATTGGTAAATGGTGGTATCTACCATCTACATGTCTAATAAGATCTTTACTAAGATTTCCGCCATGGATTTACTTTTTGATTTTCTAATATAAGGTAAAGTAAATAGTTGAAATGCTGTAAGTCGACCGAAAAAATGAATGCACAACAGTTTTTATCCTGTGGTCAACCTTCCGAACTCAGCAAGATGGCCTTTTTGAAGATGCGTTGGCCGAATTCTGCTTAAAAATGTACAGTCTAATGTTGTCTTTCTCAAACAGATGTTGTAGTCTGCCAGTTTTTATCATCGTTCATCAAGCACTCTCCCATTTGTCTTCTATTATGCCTTTGTGGTGGTTTACAATTTTCTCATTTGTCTTTTATGTATGCCTTTGTGGTTGTTTACGAGGGCGAAGCTTCATTAGGGCCAGGGGTGGCCCCGGCCCCCTGTTTTTTTTTTTGCGTAGTAGTGTAAATTGATCCTTTTTCGCCCGAAAATTTGTATACATAATGTAAATTTACCCGTTTTCTTACCAAAATTTGAGCCCGGCCCCCCTCGTTTATGTTTTTTAAATACATTTTGAGTCCGGCCCCTCTGACGAACTCGTCCAAGCTTCGCCACTGGTTGTTTACAAGAGTAATCAGCAGCAGACCACATATCCAGTCTCTCTTGGAATCTTAAAAGTGTAAATAGTTGTACTAATCCAATTTGCAATTTTATACTTTGTATTAAATATCAATTCTGTGATTATTAGTTTAATGAACTCAAAATAGCCATCTTTTAACTTTGTAAAACCCGGATTTTCAGTCATTAAAAAATAGCATCATGAAAAGTTTGGTGGAAATAGTTAAGTTTAAACTGTAAGGGTTCATATGGAAGGGGCCAGGTGCAAGTTTCTATACTGTTTGGAGGAGCTTTCGTGGAAATAGAGATTTCAATGTGAGAGAGAAATAGCCTTCATGAAAAAACACGGATCCAAAGTCGGATAGATTAGATATATATTTCCACTGGGTATAGGTTATGAAATGAGAATTATGTTAACTGAAGTCTAAATCCAATCACTTCCGACGATGATGACCTGCAAAACAGAACCCCCGTGAGCTCGTTACAGGAAGGACAAGAGTAGGGGTCTTTCCGTAACCACCATCCGGCGTGAGAATCAGTACAACTCTTGAGAGAGAGAGAGAGAAAGTAATAAGTGATTGACGTAATATATGGAAAGTGAATCCATACATCATGATGATAAGTTAGGTATTTATAGTTGCTGGTTACGGGAATGTGATTGGTGTAGTTGTCACTATCTATAAGATTCTCTCTCTACCTGAATGGACACGTGCTGAAGTTTGATTAAAGTTGACACCTAGTCATGTGCATTGTTATAACAGACTTTTCAGTTGTCCTTCTCTGATTGGCCGCACTGTCCCGTGCTCTTCACGAAGGAATGGATGTCTCTTTCAGGGAATATTTCAATCTCAATCAATCTTATAGAAGAAAGTTGGTTACAACTGCCTTTACAACTGCGTTGGATTTTACGAAAATTGTAAGTTTCGCCCCAAATGTATGAAAATCGTCGATGATAAAAATAATTAGTTGTAAAAACTAGAGAAACATAAACCCTAATATTTTGGGTATTTGTTAAAGGAGGAGGTGATGCCTTTATATATAGAAGAGCTGAATCATAAACCCTAGGTTCCAAAGAAACAATTTGGAAGAATCAGCCCATTAAGAAGAAGTCCAGGTAGATTAATCAGCCCATTACTCCATCTATAACTATTTGTTTATATTTGAAAGGCATGTATCTGTAATTAATTAGAAAGTTATTAATATTATCCAAACAAAATATTATTATTGATAACAGACGTATTAAGTTAAGAGTGATAAAAAACGTCATATTTGTTTTTTTTAATAATATAATATGATCAACATTTTAATAAATATCTTCTTATATTGATTTTTGCTTTACGTTTGACCTCGAGGATTATTCAAACGGATTCTACATTTCCAAATACTCGAACCTCATGGGTTCAAAATTTAATGGAATTGGACAATTGAATATGTCATTGATTAGGTAGTTAGAACTTGTCATAAACTCGGTGTACTTATAGTTATATGGTGGATAGATCATAGATGTATGTATGGGATGTGTAGCAACAGATTAGACAATTTAAAGTTGAAACATATAAACTAGAGAAACATAAACCCTCAGGCCATGGGTGTATCAACTTATGGCATGCTGCCTTTGATAAAAACCATGCCCAAAAGGTTATGTCCTACGCTATGAAATAAACCTAAGATAACATGTGAGCACAACCTACAAGGGCTCTTAAAACTTCATGTTTTTTTAATGTTTTTACTTGGTTTTGGTGTGCCTTGGGTTACTTATGCTTTTTATATACAAACAACACTAAGTCGTGGTGTTGCAAATCCACATGTCAAAGCTCACAATTAGAATGACTAATGACAATCAAGACTTTGGGGCAAACAACAACATTGTATTTTGAAATTATAGTCTTTTGTAAATGTGTCAATATTATAGCGTCAATGTAAGTTTTAAACTAGACTTAGTAAATCATAATGTTTTGTAATTATATAACGGTGAAATGAAAAGAAAGTTGTAGGACCTAGTTTTCCGCAATTAAAATACAGGAATTTGATCAAATACAAATGATATTAATGTGGTGATTATGAGAATCATGTAGATTATATATAAGTAGAGTAGTTATGTAATTACATCATAGAGTAATTACATAATTACTCTATGATGTAATTACACTACTTGTATATATAATTACTCTGTTTGATTCTCATAATTAGCACATTCATTTCATTTGTACGTGAACTTTTCCCTTAAAATATAATGATAAAGTCTTTCAAAATATTGGTTGTTACATAAAAGGCCAATGAGTAAATACAATAACGATTAGTTAACATCCACATAAATACCATATACTATATATGTTATCTGTGTTACTGACAATTACTCAATTAACTCTTATCTATTTAGTTACACATCATCAAATATTAAGTAGTCAAGCAACATGTTAATTACAAAGTTTGAATAGCTTGTTATGTACCTAAAACTTACATATTCAGTTATTCACCCCTTTTGATTCTTATAACATTTTTTTTCTATTGGCTGATGCCCCATTGTGTGGGCCCAAATAGATGTGATTTTGACCCGTTATCAAAGTTTTTCACTATCCTTAAATGAATCCATTGTAATCTTGATTTTCTCTATGGTCAAAAGTTAGAGTGAGGTGCTATTTAATGAAAACAAGTTGAAGAACATGTGCGTTGCGACGACTCTAACATTATTCGTTAATGAATGATAGTGCCTCACTGGTTGCCTCGTCAGAAACCCGAATGGTTCTAAGTGATTTAGGATTTAGTGTAACTGTGACACATGAATTGATGATCAGTAAAAATGTTGAAATTGTAACCAAGTGATGTTTAAAAGTCAGGTAATTGGTTCCATGTAATTTGAATAAAATTCAGCAGAGGACTATAAATGGAAGGTGTTTAACAATTAAAGGACTAGTGTGTCAGAGTTATATTCTTAAACTCCGTGTGGCGCTTGAAAGTCAGTCAATCAGTCCACCCATGATCAAGGTTTGTTGGTTTCGTCCTACTTTGGACTCATCAGGTGAGCGGCAGCAGCTCGCTACTAACGATGCGTTCGTCGTGCAAGCACGACCAGGCATGCACGCCTCTTTTCCCACTGAGCCGTGCCCGATGAAATTCGAGATGAGCCAACAAACCCAAACGTTTCAACACAAATGATCATGACACGAGACTGCTAGTGGAGGTGCACAAACTGGTTCAAAACTCGAAACTGGTTCGGGTTAAAACCGGTTCGGTTTGGTCAACAAAAGTCAAAATCGGTTTATGATTGGTTTCGGTTCGGGTTGAAACCAGTTTCTTACCATGTTACGAACGGTTTCGGTTCGGGTTTTGACCGGTTTTTGTTTGGTTTGGCCGGTTTCGGTTCGATTAACCTGTTTGAAAGTGGTTTTGATGGAGAATTCCAAACCTCCGGTTTCAATCGGTTTCAAACCAGTTTTTACATAATCGGTTTCAGATCGATTCGGTTAACCGGTTTGTTTGTTCACCTCATTTTAGATAACTGCAAAACCCCTGAAATTTTTAGAAAGCCACCAAAATAACAAGTTATACAACTGCAGTTGACAATGGCGTCAATTGATGGAATCGACAGTGGTGGTTGGGTGGGAAGAAAACCACGGCGACTCGGTGGCATGTAGACGCTCTTTCCGTCGCCGGCGACCTCGGGGTTTCGGTTGCAATACCCAAGCAATTGGTGATTATTGATTTATTGTTATTTAGTTAGTTTTTGCTTAATAGACTTATAGACCTAATGTTAGGGTTTTTGCTTTGAAGTTAAGTGTATAATTGGTAACCATAATCGGTATTTTTTGAAGATTTTAGGGCTGCATTGGTATTGGTGAGATGAGATATACAACAGGCAGAAACTAAAGCTCATGTTATATGTATGATCACAGAATGAATGATTATTTTATCATTTGATTTTGTCATCAACAGTTTCTAATATCATTGACTATGCAGTCGTTGTTGCTGCTATATTGGTTATCGGATTCGAACCTCTAACAGAATGAATATCGGTACCGACAATATCGGCCATATTGACCGAAATTGGACTGATATTTGACCGATATACCACCGATTTTCCCAATCTGTTTTTTAAGTCTTAATTGACATTTTTTAGTGTTTAATGTTAGTGTTTTAAGTCTTATTCAGTTCCTACTTGCTACAGTTTTCAGTATTTTGTAAGTTGCAAAAGGTTAAACTGCTATATATATACATTCTGCGTAATATTAAAATTTCCGATATCCCACTGCGATAACCGATATCTCAAATATTAGTCCTTGACCGATATCCGATATGTCTCCACATTGGCTGCATAGATCATTGAACATTAGATTGTGCGTGTTTGCTAATATTTTTACTGTCTTTATGGTTAGGAAGACTTGCAGAATCTATCTTCTGGTGGTGAAAAAATTGACGAGTTGATACGAGTCTTGAGGGAACTTACCTCTGTGCAAAGAAAAATTGCAGATTTGCAGGTTGAACTTGAAGGTCGCAAGGTGAAGTTGTCAATCTTTTGTTAATCTTTGCAGTTGCATTTTCATCTTATTGCAAGATCTATATTATTTTAGTTGTGTTCTTTAAGTGAAAGCTTAATTAATGTTTTTTGA
Organism: Bidens hawaiensis; assembly: GCF_021521415.1. Taxonomy (NCBI): domain Eukaryota; kingdom Viridiplantae; phylum Streptophyta; class Magnoliopsida; order Asterales; family Asteraceae; genus Bidens; species Bidens hawaiensis. The sequence continues at coordinate 80,683 of NW_027494450.1, forward strand.
GCTACCGATTCTATTTGTTGACAGTTGGGACCAAATCAATTAAACATATTATTTGTGATTTTCAGGAAGATAAGAATGTTGCACACTTGACACATGTGAGTGAAATGGAAAAGAAAATAGAAATTTAAGCAAGGATCACTACAATATTAAAAGATGTTATCCAGAATAAGGTAATGCAGTTAGTGCCTTCTCTTAATATTTTTATCTTAGGGTAAATGGGTAATACCAATAAACTCTGTAAAGTTCCCTAATAGTTTGATAGACATTTTTTAAATACAATTTTGGCGTGCAACTTTTTATGTTAATCATCATATGGCTATGGTTTAATAAAATCACTATATAAGTATATATCTATTAATCTAGGCCTGTCGAATTTACTTGCACCTGATTAACCTGACCTACCTGATTTTACATGTACCCGATTAACCCAACCCGAACAAACCCTAAAACGTATTGTTATTAGGTTCGGGTAATTGGTTAAACTGTTCAACATCAAAAACCCGAATGACCCGAACCGATTAACCTGAATAACACGAACTACATCGGTTCTATTTTTGGCCTGTTCTCAAGATTTCGTGAATTCACAATAACTTTCCAAATAGTATGAAGGTTATGTTCTTGTCTTGAATTATATTATATTAATCTTCTTAACAACATGTCGGTTAGAATCTCTCCAATCAATTTTTAAAATTAGCAAACATGTCCAAACCTGAACCCGATTGTGACATGGGTCGGTTATCGGGTACAATATCATACACAAAGCCCGACTAACCCGTCCTAAATAATAAACCCTATCAACACCCATATGTGTGTGACCTGTGAGCATGTTTAATGCGATTCATGTATGGAGCTTTCTCATTTACTGCTTATTTAATTTACAGGACCGAATTATAGCCCGTCTTCAACAACCATATTCATTAGACTGTATTCCTGTGGAAGTAGAATATCAGGTTAGTTATTACAGTTAAGTGATAATGATTTGTATAAATATATCCCAATTTTTTTAATAGTTTTATATCGTGTAAACATGCATTTGCGCGAAATCTAATAATCACTATGCTAATATTTTTATATTTTTCCTGATATTTACAGAAACAAGTCTCGGATTATTAATGATGGCTGCGAGTGATTATGGTCTTCTAACATCATCTGTTGCAGATATTCAATGGACTCAAAACTTTAAAGAGCCACCATCCGTCTGGTGGGTATGTCTTCAGCAAAGCGTTAAACTACTAAAGATTATCATTAATCGCAAGTGAAAACGAAATTGTTGGTATGGTATGATGTAGGAGATGCTTAGGCCAATCCCTGTGGCATTGGCATCATGCGCAGGGTTCTTTGAAGCAATGACTGCCATGAGAGAATCTTTTGCGACACTTCAAAAACTACGGGTTGGACCCACCGACTCTTAACTGAAAGTACCAGCTGGCAGCTCGGACTGTGTGACCTCGAGCTTTGATGATTTGGCACTTATATGATTAAAAGAGGGTGAGAACAGTTGTGATTTAGATAGAAGCCAAATGGTTTATAGTTTGCCTTTGTGGTTTTTATGGTTCTGATAAATCAATGTGATTATATTTGTTAGTTTTCTAGTGTATGCATTTTCCATCATGGTTATATAAAATTGAAACATTTTATCGTATTTTTAAATCCTTTACTTGTTAAAGGATGATAAGCATCTTTCTAATTTAGGTTAATCATGTAAATGAGTAAATCTGTACAAAAATGAAAATTAAAGCTTGAACACTGAATGTTTGTCCTCTGGCATCTTCCTTCCGATATCCTGGCCTTTGGTGATGTGGTCTTGAACCGGGTTTGATTTGGATCTGGGACCATATCTCTTCAATTACGATTTGTTTTTATATATATATTTTGAATCCGATTTTATATTTGAATATGAACCCCAACTTTATAAAAACTCATCTGAAACAAATTTAAACTGAGAACCGAACATAATTGATAGAAGGGTGAATTGACTATAGAGGATCCTATGCATAACTATTATTGCGATAATTAAAGAAATGAAATAAAACAGGAATGAGGGTGGAAACATGGGGGATTTGTTTGTTTTCATGCATTTGACGAATAACAAAGTTGACATACGTCCACAGCACATGCTTCCCAATAGTATGATATTGATACCCTTCCAATTATTTGTCAGAAAATGATTGATTACAAGTGCCTTATTATTTATAGAATTCGGATTAAAATGAAAAAGTTACCAAGAAAACATAAGCGAAGAATAAAAAGAAATTTTAATTGGTTTTGTGATTATTATTCAAGATACTGTTAATAATAGGGGCAACTAAAAGTAGCCATACAAGAAATGTAAGAAATACTTAATGGGGAAACTAACGTGAATAACCATTGCGACTAGATATCTATCTATCTATCTATCTACCTATCTAATAAACAGTTGGATTTTCAACCTCTTTTAATAATAGAGCTTCATTATGCCACGTGGCATCCATACGAGGGTTGTGAAGAGGTAGGTCCCAGCAGAGCCCAGTTGGACCCGCAAGACTCACCTCAAACAGAGACGTCTGCGCAGTCGGACCCGCAAGACTCACCTCAAAGAGGGACGTCTGCGCGGTTAGACCCGCAAGACTCACCTTAAAGAGAGACGTCTGCGCAAAGACCAACTGGATCCGCAGGACCCACCATGCTCAGAGACGCGACGTCCTTACGCGCAGTACGCAAGCTGCTCCCGCAGGAAACGCCTCCCAATGGTCGACATACTCCGCCTGTTCCCGCAGCTACGGATACTAGCCATCAGGGAAGGCTACCCGCACAGCAAGGCTACACGCACAAGGCACTAACTCTCAAATAATTCAGTAATGTCACCTGAAGAAGGAATGAGCAAGCCGGGAACACTCCCGCCCAAAGCCGGGAGTACTCCCGGCTTCCCAAATGAGCCAGTCCGTATGATACTGGAGGATCTTTTGTACTGTACCTGCCAAGGTATGGACAAAAGATCTGACCAAAGCTACGACAGCTCACTGACAACAGTACGACGGGCAGCACGCTCTAGTACTTAAAGTCACTATCAGCCGCTGCCTACTCACCAACCCCTGTCGGGGCACGTCCATAGCCTGCAGTTGGTGGAAAAGGAATAGTACACAGCCGGCCTGGTCACTATCAGCCGCTGCCTACCCACCAACCATCAGCATGGCACGTGCGTAGCCCACAGTTGGTAGAACAGGAATACTATTCAGCCGGCTGTACCTGCTTGGAAACCTACCTTCGGCTATAAATACTCCAACACATTGGAACAGTATCATTATCTTATATCTCCATATATTATCTGATATCTGCTCTAGTCATTTCTCTTAATATACACTTATATTCAAGAACAATCTAGTCTGATTCTCACACCGAAGGGTGGTCACAAGGAGGTACCCCCCCTTCTCAGTGACGAGCTCACGGTGTCTGTTTTGCAGGTCATCGGAAGAATAACCATCTTGCCGGACACAACCCTCGTGGGAAACATCTATTTAACCCCAGATTATCCGTAATCTGCCCGGGGTCGATTAGTGTTTATTCAGGTTGAATCTTATAAATGGCATTTCAAAATTTCAGCATCCTTAATTAATGCAACAACCTCGATCTCATTAGGATCGTCGTTAACAAAAAGTCATCCCCCAACCTCTTTTCATTTAACCCTAACTTTTCAATTGCCCCGTTCGTCTTCAGTCCTTCAGCAATCGTCATCCTTCCTTTCAATAGTATCTAATTATTTTCACAATACTCATCTTCATCAATCATCTCTTGAGTCATTACGGTTTTTCAGTTCGTCTTCTCACTATTGCAGCAATAAAGGTCAGTACCCTTCATCGTATTGGCATATTGCAACAATCGTACAACACGGTTGGTTTGTGGATTTTGTCATGGTTTTTGAAAAAATTAACACGGTTGGTTTGTAGATTTTGTCATGGTTTTTGAAAAAATAAATAAAAGAAAAAATCTGAATTTAATTAACTTGAATTGTTTAAAAAACTCAAACTGGTGTCCATCCACAACCTATCAAAATGCTTTATATATTTTAGGTTTAGTCTAAGAGCCAATACTCCAGTGCTAAAAAGTCTAAGCTGGATTTTTCTTATGATCTTCACACACTTAATTTATTCACTAATTTATATTATGCAATTGAATGCGCTGTTAGGTTTGTAGGTTGAAGCTAATGATGCCATCACAGCGGTGGGGATGACTAGACAGAAACGGTTACCTAATGAACTCTTGCCTGACTTTGTGGAATTTATTGTAAGAAAACTACAGTGCTTTCAGGTAAAAAAAGACTAATATACCCTTCTCTAGGTTCAAACTTAGACTCGGCTTGAGAAGCTCACAGATTTCATAATAACATGAGTTTGCCTCTTTAAACCTCTTATCCATTAAATATTGTACTTTTATGCGTTTTATTCTTTAAAATTGCGTCTTTATCTCTTATTTCATGATCACTTTGTTCCCTCTTTTTTATGTTTATTTTTATGTTTTTTATATGTTCTAAACAGTTTTGTTTATTTTGATCAAAGCTCACTTTTTTTATGCGGTTGACCAAATTTTGGTCAATGTTTACTTATGGTGAAACCAACATATCATAAATAGTTTTGTTCAAAAATACTGGTATGGTGTACACTTATATTTAAAGACTTGGTTATTTAGTTTGTGTTGGCTATGAGTATTTGGAGATGGGTATGGATCTGGTTAACTATGACTATTTGGCAGGTTTCGGTCTAATGCTATGATGGCTCCCAAATATGCACAAAGTGGTGATGGTTGATTGACGAGATCGCCATTGATGAATAGATTGACCCACAACATAGAGACAACTACTTGGAGCGAGAGGTTCGTTGCATGCCACATTGTGCATCGAACGAAACCCACATTTGAGACCTCGAATGTCTCAGGTATGAACATTGAACACCGAACACTTTTATTTTAATCATATTCAACTTTTGTGGTCATATTTAAAAATTTTATATGTACATATATGTATTCAGTTTTTGGGAAAGTTTTGAAAATGTACTTGATGTCGGTTTAGCACTTCTTTTCCAACACAAATAATTCTTTTGTTTTTGTAATTTTGTTAAGAGTAACAAATTCGTTCTACTCACTAGAGATAAAACATAAAAATTTTATGGCTAACTATTTAACTTCACATCATAAGAATTATTCAAAATTAAATAAATTATTGGATATTAAAAAAAACAGTTGTACATATGTGTATTAGGTTTTCGGGTCACTTTTAAGATGTACTTGATGCTGGTTTAGCAGTTCCTATTGAAAGAAACTAAATGTCTTATTTTGTTTATATCAGTTTGCTTTGAAGTTAGATTGTTCTCTACTGATCTGGATGCCAGTAACAAAATACAAAATCCGTGAGTGCAGTGAAATTTGGAAGTCATGGGCCATCACTATTAGGACAACTAACTAGGACAGCAATAACAACTCTTTTGTAACTAACACTAATCAATATGGGTCACATTTATAACATTTTGTAAATATATGTGGCTGGCATATATTTCGATGCACTGTTAGTTGATTCATGAGATTTTGTTGGTTTGTTAACTTGCTAGATCAGTCTGGTAATTAGTAAGTTATGAATATTAGAGTTGCTTGAATTTTTTTTATTATTTATTCAGTTTTAAGTTAGCGTTTTTGTATGTCAAAATATATTCATGGTTGGATGAACTTTAGTAGTTATTTTTTGTTCAGTTATTTACTAATTACAATTCAGGTTCAAGGTTTTAGTGTTATGACTTCTAGGAGCAAATAGCAATAAATATAATGCATACACTTTCCATACACATTTTGTACATCTCAACACAAATTATAGTAACATAGCTATTTTAATTAACTTAATTATATATATAATAGCAGTGAAATGTTGATTTGGTCTCTGGCCAAATGTATGCGTTTGTTTGTGGTCAAATGTTGATTTGTGATATAAAAGTTGTTCAATGTAATTCTATTATATGAATATATCAATGTTTGTAATTATTAATATTATTAAATTTATTTCTTTTATTGTTTTTGTTTTATTATCAATCTGTGTATTACACGGGTTCTAACCTAGTACTTTTATATAGTGATTGGTTTTTGAGGGTTGAGTTATAATAAGAATATTAGTTTTCCTAAGAAGGACAGGAAATAATTTTGTTCATTCATTTTAAAATTGAATGGTTGAGATTAGATTAGAGAGATCATTCAAATGTAAAACAAGGGTAAGGACATAATAGGGATAACACATTTGTTGACTTTCTCGCTCCACATGCAAGACACATGTCAAAACCCCCATCATTTTAAAACGCCCATAACTTTTCTATACGGTATTTTTTTTTTAAAACAATTTCACAATAATAACGAGTGTTTTTTTATCTTTTATATGAGTACCATATTGCTATATAAAAATAAAAAAAAATTCATGGGTTTTTTACAAAGTGTGTTTTACCAAAATTGTGTTTTACAAAATTGTGTTATGCAAGTGTGTTTTATTTTTTCATAGTGTTTTTTGCATTGTATTTTTTACATTATGTAATTTAATTGTGTTTTTCATTGTGTTTTGTCATTGTGTTTTTATTTTCATAGTGTTTATTCCATTGTGTTTTTTACATTGTGTATTTTTTATTGTGTTTTTCATAGTGTTTTATTTTCCGAAGAAATTTCCGAAGACTTTTCTGGCAAGGTGATGGCGGTGAGTGGTGGTGGTTGTAGGAGATAAGTGAAAATTCAAGTGAGTTTTAATTAAGTGGGTTTTTGAAATTAAATTAAGTGGGTTTTCAATATTAAGGTATTAGACAAAAATACCCTCTTTCCTAGCCTTCTTAGAATAATCAAACTTCTTATTTGATATTTTCTCTGATTTTTGAATTTATTTTTTTCTCCAAATTAATCATTACAAAAGATTACAATCCACTTAATATACGCTACCTGCCTTATTGACAAGGAGTTGATATAAAAGTTATTGGACTAGCTAAAGAGGCACACAAAGAGTTACTAAATTATCGATATTGAAAAAAAACTTGAAAAAAAAAATGATCTGAACTTTAAACAAGCATAATGTTACGAGATCCATAAGCGATGTAAAAGTTTGACAAACCGGATCATGTGACAAAAATCCGTAGGCGGGTTGACTCAAATTTCGGAAATAGGGACTCGATTTTATCACTTCAAAATTTTCTTAGTTTTAGTGACTTTGTATTATTTATAATTTATACCTTCATAGTGTAAAACACGTAAATCACTAATTGTCTTAGTTTACATGTTTATTTACGGCGTTACACTGTTAATTTTAATAATCAGTTACCAACTTTGTTGTTTTGAAAATTCAACAATACCTTTTAGATTTAGAATTCTTCATGTAGTGATTTAGGCTTCTGTTTTATATCAATTAATTTATAATTTTTTTCTTATAATTTTATGCTTTCGTTCTATGTCACACATCCAAGCATATCTTCTTAACTCTTGTAGCCAATATCCGTAGGCATACATATCACAATACTATTGGTTGGTCACTTCTAGAGTTCTAGTCTTCTACCACAATTTTTGGTCAATTTTGTGTCAAGTATCGACGCATACACAATAAAAACTACGCCTAAATGTAACTTTCTCCTTTTATTGACATAAAACTTTAAAGATTAATAATTAGTGAAATATTAAATTTAGTCAATGACTATTAAAAATAACTATTAGGTCAAATGTTTTTACGATCAAGAACCACTTACTTTCTATATGGGAGTTCATCGTTTTGGTATTGTTCGTGACAAAATGTCATACGCGAGTCATCGATTTTTTTACAATAAGCATTCATGCTTCAGGCCGTGAGTTTTCTCTGAAATTAATAACGGATCAGGTTACCAACCCTTATGTGTGATCACGATTGTGAATGTACTTTTACCATTGAAGGACCCGGTTGGCCGGCTTTGTAGAACTGTAGGTCGTTAAAAAAGAAAAAAAGAACGGTTATAAAATAATCTATATAAAATAAAATGATTGATGATATGACTAGAAATAAACTTAAGATGTGAATTCTTGCTTGCGGCTGGGTCCAATATTATCCGGTGGCCACTTCTCATGCCAACCTTTTCCACGTCAGCGGATATCACATATATCTTACAGGCGGAAACACGTCTCAGATCCCCATGCTGAAATTACCGTTCAGTCCTTAAACTTCCAAAACAGTAATCTCTACCCTTTCCATTAATATTTAAATACAACTACTACTCTCCGAACTGCTCGTCTTCTACGTGTCTTCGCCGGAAACCGCCAACTCATCCACCCTCTTAAATCCATAATAATAATAATAATAATAATAAGATCACACACACATATATATATATATAGTGTTTGATTATATGAACGGTATGGAAGTAGTCATACTACATGAAACGTCAACATCAAGGTTAACTGTACGTTATTTAATGACGGTTGCTTCGATAAGCGTTGCGTGATCGGTTAATTCATTAATTGTTATGAAGTTCTTCTCATCCTTCATTGATCTCCATCAGGTTGTTAATTCTTTTTAAACTAATTTATTTACATGTGTGTTCGTGAATTAATTAAATTGGATGTATATTGTATAGTTTATTATAAGTTTTAGTATAATTGTTGTTAGATCCTTATGATTTGTGGTAATTGTTTTGGAATTGAGCTTTAATTTATGTATTTATTTGTGTTTTTGAGCTTTATGCAGGCTTTATATGGAGGAATGCAACAGTACTCGACATTTTTTCACTTTAACCAGTCTGCAGTTAGGGTATGAATCTTATATCATCTAATATTCTCAATTTATTATCAATTTTGACTTGGTCAAACTTTGTAATGAAATATTGTTTGATAAACAGTAGGTAGATTTTGGAATTTGATACAAAATTGTTGTATTTCTGTAACTTAATAAAAACCAGTTAACCAAACTGACCTGAAAATCAAACAAAAACCGAACTGGTTTGAAACCGATTAGTTAAAACCGGTTTGGAACCGATTGAAACTGTATGTTCAGAACTGGTTTGTAATTTTCTCTACCTAAACAGGTATCGAACTGGTCAACCGAACGGAAACCGGTCAAGATCCGGTCAAAAACCGATCGTAAACCATTCAAGAAACTGGTTTTAACCCAAAACTGAAACCGATCAAACCCTAAATCGGTTCGGTTTGGTCAACAAATGGCACTGATGTAAGATCAAATTTGTTGTTACCAGCTGATTTGGATCTTAATGTTATTATGTTAACATCAGTTATTGCATTTCATGTTTATATTATCATCTTATTGTTTATTGCAGAGATTTGCAATCATATCTTTCAGATCTTAGCCTCTTTTTAGCACCTGATAGCAAGAATTTTTATGTATTGGTGGATAATAGACCATGGCTGGAAGACTTGGTGTCACGGCCTGCGCACTTGTGGCAGTTGATGGTTACCAAGGTTGCGTAAATGATTAAATGTTTTAGACATTCTAACAGTTGTTTTCTTTTTATTGTCTTGATTTGTTTTGGTTATGTTTTCAGTCTCGAATGTCACCGTTCGCTATCACAAAAACACGAAAGGGTATAAAAGAGACTTGTGAGTCAAAAAATCTAAGAAAATGGTACTCGGTGATCGACGCTGCAATACTTACAAACAAGAAGGCTTTGCTACCTGTCAAGAAACTTAGGAATTCGTTGTTTGCAAACAGCAAATCGCATAGGATCTTATATGGATTTATTGTTTTTGAAGTGGCGTGGGAAGATGTTCGTGGGATCAATTACTTGAATGAACTTCAGGTGCTTAATCTCTCATCTTATTTCTTTATTTACTTTATGGTTTATGTAAATTTATAATGATAATCAGAGACTACTGTTAAGAGTTTGTATAGAGAATTACACATAAAACAAAGGAAAGCCGGATAATAAATAGGCAAAGCAATCTAGGTTGTAAGGTTAACCTGGTTAAACGGGCTATATGAAACAATAACTTATTAAGCTTACTTTGTGAGCAGACTGATACTTATCTTGCTATTGAGGCTAAGCATATGCGAAGATGGGAATTTGATAGTATATCTCAAGCTGCTAATGGTGTAAATTCATGGTTTCCCGGGACACCGCGTGAGCGTTTTCTTATGAAGAGCAAACTAAACTCTATGTTAGGTTTGAAATATGAAGAGGATGTGTTTCATGATGCTCTAGATTGCCATGGTACATACAATGCTGATGGTGTTATTGATGAACATACGTATGAAGCTATTCAATACAAAGACGTTTTGCTTTTGTTTCGTTTCAATGATCATGATCTTCCATTTGAGCTACAACAAATAATTATGTTTGATCTAAGATTGCTTACTTTATTAGAAGCCGGTCTTCCGTCTTGGGTTATTTTCTTCCAATCTTATCCGGTATTTTGCCATATCTATCGTCCGTGGATGTGCCCACTAGCACGAGTTTTATATGTGATGGTTTCTGTGGTTACAGTTGTCATTGGTTTCTATGACTTATACAAAAACATCCCGCTTCTGAAGGCAACCGCCGCCCGTCTCTGTGGTCCCCTTTTCGGATGGATAGAAACATGGGAGATGGTGTCGAGGATCAAATACCTAGGAACCATGCTGTTTTTGCATAACTCTGAGAAGGCGTTTAAGTGGTTCGTGAAAATGTCACGTAACGTGCAGTCATGTATATCAATTCTCACACAGCCTTTATCCGAGCCATTTATGGTGATTCTCGAGGTACTTCTTCCCATTTACCAGGTGTATATCCAGATGGGAGTATATGTTTGCTCATTCATTTGGATTCTGATCACAACTTGTTGGAATCTAGTCAATAATCTCGCTAAAGTCATTCTATTTCCTGTGTATTTCGTCGTGTCAACCATATGGATGATTGGTATGATCATAATCTTTCGTTGGCTTTACTAATTGGTTTATGGCCACTGGGCCCATGTATAGAACAAGCCTAGAGGCGTCTATTAGGTCTATACATGGACCCATGGGCCATAAACCAATATACACCAAGTATTCAACACTTTATAGTTTGAATTTTACTATGTATCCATTGCAGTGATATTGATCTTGTGCCCGATATTCTGGCTCATCTTTGGTATACTTTATGCTCCAATTGGCCTTATTATCGGACTATCAAATTTGGTGGGATTCATGTTTAACCAAATGCATGATTTCATTGGTGACATCTGGCTGTTTGTGAGTGGCTTATTTAAGTTAGCTTCGGCTGCTGAGTCAACTGTTGGCCATCATGAGGTTTCCATGTGGCGCGCCCTTTGGAATGATCTTTTCTCTCAGGTTAAGCTTTAAAATTATCTACTTATTTCCCTTTGCTTTTCTATATTATCACTATGCTTGTTAAAGTTTTATTTATATATTCTTATCGCATTATAGATTTTTCATGCGGTTAGGAGCATTTTACTTGGTTTTGTTGCATTCTTCACAGCTTGCAATAGGCATCGGCTAAGGTATCTCTGTTACATTTTGTAACAAATTTCAAGTGGTATTTGTGTTACTTTTTGTAATAAAATTTCAATGGTTCTGCAGCATATATAATCATGTACAAGAGTTGATTAGAAGGCTTTATCAGCCAACCGGGAGTTCACGCGTTTTGAGTTTCATTCAAAGAGGAAAGAAACCGGGAAGTAAGATGTTGGTAAGTTGTAGTGTTTAAGGTTTGTTAAGTAAGGCATGTTTTCCTTAAATGTTGGGTGCATGATTAAGCCTGTTGCATGTTTACAGGCAGAAGCAAGGGAAAGAAGGAAGCCATTGCTTATTAAACGTATAAAATACAGTTGAGAAGTTTTTGTACCTAACTAACCACACACTAATCATACAAGCCGTAAAGTACATACCCTCGTGATGAGTCCAAAAAACGTATACGGGCCAGGCCTTTTGTTTTGAACTTTGTAAATAACAAGGTTTTATGATTAATATACATGTATATGAGTATCGCAACCCGTCTTTAAAGTTTATAATATCTTGTCTTGTTCTGGACTTCCAATCGAATCAATTGCTCGGCTTTCGGATTTAGTTGGATTCACCAGGCTCTGTTGCCAACAATCTTTACTTAGTTTAATAAAAGTGCATTGTATGTTTTTGGTTATGCTTTTGAGCTTCTATGTGGTGGTTGTGGAGCTTTTTGAATACCTTGATTTAGGGATATGCAGTTTTTGCTTTAATAAAGTAGCATTGGTTTAACAAACAGGATTTGAAGCAAAAAATGTTCATGTCAAAAATATGTATTAGACGAAATTAAACGAACCGAACAATGCCTTATTCATTTTCGTTCATTAAGCTTTGATCGGACAAATGTCATTTTCGTCAGTTCATGAACAACTATATGTACTTTTGTTTTATGGTATTAAAAGTCTTTAATGAACAAACTTAAACAAACAAACATTGACGAACATAAAATGACACACTATTGAACGTTCACGAACACAATTGAACAAACATGGTCTTAGTTCGTGTTCGTTCATTTAGTTAATCGAATGAAATTCCTTGTTCATGTTCGCCTATTTATTAAAAAAATAAACACAAACAAACTTCCCGCGGAAAGTTCAGTTGCATAGTATTATAATAGGTCCGACAGAACGCCGTCACGTACCATCCACGTACTCAAATGGAATCAATCTCCATTGGAAACGGAGTCTTTGTTGACCCCAAAAGCAAAAAAAAAAAACAAAAATTTCAAATCAAGCCTCACCGGATTTTTTTATGCGTCAAGAAAACAATGGAGGATAAAATGCGGGGGACGGAATTTGCACTATATGTAGTTATATTTAAAATATTAAAAAAACATTATTTATATTAAAGTTTTAAACATAAAAAAATAAAATCCACGTCATCAATTAATGTCAACATAAAAAAAGCTAAAAATATTTCATATCATCATCATCATCATCGTACTCAGTATATCATACAAATAGTAAAGTTATGGCAGAGTGAGAATGGTAAGATGTAGACAGCCTTATCTCTACCCTTTAGGAATAGAGAGCTTGCTTCCGGTGAGACCCCCGACTCGATAGTAGTTTTGCATCAAGCCTTGAACATAAGGCACATAGTACCTCTAAAATTATTTCCTATGTGAAATATGCTAAAAAAAACATGTTAAAACGTATAAATTAAATAAAATGTGAAGTTAAATGATTTAATTGAAACACTTTTTAAACTTGAATGAGTTAATTGAAACACGGTTTAAACTATTAAATTGCCCTGTTTAAAGAATATTGTGTTCAAATAAAGTTTTCACGGCTTAGTATTTGATAAATGTATAAACTCCTATCAAATTCACATTGTATGGAGTTGAGAAATTGTGTATATATCTTTGTAGATTTTCATGTATTTAGCGTGCATGCATACAAAGATGTCATAAGAGGGTTAGTGTGTCCAACCGGACCAACCCAATTCTACACTTAGTGTTAAATAGTAGGGAAATGGTGCCATGGAGGATAGAGTCTGAAATTATGTATCTTTTCCGCGTACATGTTTTTATTTTATTTTTTAATAAAATGATGGTGCCATTCATTATTTTTGTTTAGTTTGTGATTAATTTACCAGACACGTTTAAGTTCTTTAAGTGATATAAGAGTTTATACTTTCATGTTTGTTTGTTGAATTTCTTAACTTGCTTCAGGAAATTCTGCAATGCACTGTTTCGCCAATGCCTCTAATTCATAAGTATGGTGATATTTTCTTTCTTGTTTTTATTAAAGAACAAACATGTAGGGGGTGCTTGAGTGAGCTTTTAAAACTTGTTTATTTGCTTGTTGAAAAGCAAAATGTGTTTGACAAATCTCCTTTAAAAACTTTAAATTCGGGTTTTCCAAAAGTAGTTTTTGCTTTCTAAAAATCAAATAAGTAAAAAATCAATTTTAAAAGCTCACCCAAACACCCCGTAGATGAAAATGAATTATTTTTACCAAAACCAAAGATGGTTTGAAATAGTTACGTACACTTTCTCTATCAACGTACACAATGTTAGCTCCAGTTTTTATTCTTGCCCATCTTGGTTACTATTTTAATCTTTGTACTTTCTAAATATTGCTTAGTTTACTATTAAAATTACTATTTATTTATTTATTTATTCTGATGAATAACAAAGATCAAACATTACCTACTGGTTTGATTTAGTTTTACCTACCAGCCTTATGCATTGTATGGAAATTGTCATGTTTGGCTGGTTGCACAATGAATTAAAATAATTAATAACACCCCCCAAATATATCAATCCAATCGCAACCCTAATAACCCTTCAGATGGCAAAGCGTAAAGGTGAGAAAGATGTCGTGTGGGGTTTTGTGTTAAAGTTGTGCAACGAGAAGTTTAAGAATGAAAGGCCTGGGAGGATGAAAGCACATTACGCAAAAGAAGGAGATACAAACATAAAACCATGTGATAAGGTACCCGAAAATGTACGTAGGTATACGAGTAATGTGTTAAAAGGTTTACCAGTTGATCGATGATGTTGATTTGATTGAAGTTACTGAGTTGAATGAAATTACTGATTTGAGTGAGAATTTTGTTGTTTATAAAACAAGTGTTGTTTTTAGTTCCAAAATCCCTTTTAGTGTTATGAATTCACCTTTCTTTAAAGATATGCTTGAAACCATTGCTCTTAATGGGTCACAGATTGCTAGGAATGATAATACGCAAGTATCACACCTCGACCAAAGGCGGCGGAACATGCCGGGGCGTAACGTATTGATTGGACAGTAGCTCAAAAGACACTAATTAAGGCAACAATAATTATTTAATTTCATTAACATTAAACAAGTATACAAATTCAATAATAAACAACCATTACATCATGTTTTGTATTTTGAATAATATCCTAAGGTAAAACTAATTTCTTCGATCTTGAACAAGGTAAATTACTTGTACCTGTAGCATGTATAAAAATAAAGTTTGTCAATGCGAATGTTGGTGAGAATACATAAGTTTTAGTTATATATATATATGGATAAATCACAATTCATATGTAAATGATTAGTATTACAATTCTTATGAAAATGTAAACAAACTAAATAGATGTGGACCCGTTCTTATTGATACGAAATCAAAGTACTTGGGTAAATGTATGATCATATTAGATGAGGATGAGATACCAACCACCAAACATAAAATAAACAATTAAGCACATAGAGCATTATCATAGAGCATGCAATAATCACACATAAACATATATTGAATTGTGTTTTGAATAGATGTGGAAATAAAAATGTGTAATGTAAATAGGGTATACATGTCACCCCCAAAATTTAAAAGATGAAAAGGGGGGATATGTAAACTCACATTAGATAATAAGCAAATAAATACGTTAAGATTGGTAGGAGAATAAGCGCCGCGCTCGAGAGGTAGCAAAGTCAAATCCTAACAAGTGTAATAACTGGAAAATACTAAAAATTAACAAAATGACTAAGAGAGAAACGAGATATGAACGGGTATTGAGAGTATAGCATATTTTATTTAAAGTTTATGATTAATAAAGATTAATTATAAATTAATATTGTATAAAATATAATTGTTTATAAAATATTCGTACTTATATTATTAAAGCGATAACAATATATATTTATAAAAATGTCATTTGTTTATAAATTACTTAGCCAAATTATTATTATTATTATAACTTTTAGGTTTGATTAATCTTTGATGAATAACCATTATTTTATAATATAAATAGATATATTAGCGGGGAAAGAAAGTTTATTCTTCGATCATTAATAACTCATTTGTTCGGTTTATTAAACGAACGGTATAAAAAATAAAATATTAATATCATCTTTGTTATACGAATAATTATACCTATATATACACACACACTCACACATATATGATTAATTAAGAAGTGAAAAATAACAATAACCCGAGATTTGGTTTATTAAAATAATGTTTATTTAATGATTTATATGCATAAAAAAAGTCAAGAATTTGATAAAAAGAACATTTAAAAAAAATACAAAAACCGGGCCTGAGGACTTGAACCCGCGCCCCAGGCCGGTATACATTTTTGTGAAACATGCGCTGTGTCACACCCCCATTCTAGGCCTAGGAGTGTGAACCATAGTTGGTACCATATTTGTAAATAAATCAGAGTTGCGGGTTAATGCGGAAGTCTTTATAAAAACAAAGGATCTATTTATAAATATTTACATTACAAAAGAACGAGACGACAGTCTCGTTTTAAGTTTACTTGTTTATAAGTTTTACAAAACCAACATATTTTAATATTTACATAAATTTATCCGAGCCATCGGATACTTGAGCTTCTTCGTCTTGCAAGCTCTATTCCTGATTACATGCAAAATGTTAATAAAATACGTCAGCAACGAATGCTGGTGAATATGCTGACGCTAACATATTTTCTTTACTTAATTACCCCTCGAGATCACGTAAGCCTCGGCCCATCTTGGCTTAGGAATAATCAAGTTTAAACAATCATCATAAACTCGAGTCTCTACACTATGTCACCTCCGCAAAACACCGCAGCGTTTCGGCATACTTAGGTACCATAAATATACACAAGGTCATTCTCACTCGGACATACTTTGGTCAGGCCCATCGTGGCTGGAGGTCGTGACCAGGCGTGGTGCGATGTGCCCACCGCATACCACATATGTAAGGATCCAGACAAACGTATACCACAGTCTGAGGGCTAGGTTTATACTCTTATTTACAATGGTTATAGAGACACGTAGCCTCATGTAAAGTTTTACACATAACACGTTTGTTTGTTTGAAAACAAGTTTATAAAAAGTGGGGCGTATTCACCTTTTCAATGAGATCGGCTTCCAACACCGTCCTTAGTCTTTCCTTTGCTATCTCGCACCTATAGTACGAGTATAACATTTATTAGTCGGATACACGATCCGGCTTAAGACCTTTAGTCTTATCATCTCGTTGAACCTTTAGTTCATTATTTCTTTTACTTTAAAACCTTTAGTTATAAAGTAGTCTTTATAAACCTTTAGTTTATATTTAAAAACCCGACGTTTCTTTTTCTTTAAGAAACGTATTTTCTTTATTATTTAAGTATACTCATTACACTTAAATAATATATTTTATAACAAAGAATAATCATATATATATATATATATTCACATATATATTTTCATCTTTCTTTTCTTTATTTTCTTTGTTATACATTTTCTCTCTTCTATAATCATCGAGTATAATTCCGACTTTAGGGCATTAAGCCGTTATAATATTTTATTATTATTTTGGTCGGGCATTATGCCTACCTTGCTTGGCTTTATTAATACCCTTCACACTCGGGCAGCACTTCGACGCCACTCGCTTCTTAACGTTCACTTGATCAACATTCCTTTCCACACTTTACACGTTTCTCGAGACACCTTTGTCACGCACTTCGAGGAGATCACCGGGTCGTTGGACAGCACTTCCTTCTTGTTCGGAATGTCGGGGAGTGGCACGGAAATCGAGGTAACTGGCACGGAAAACAAGGTTTCTGAGCACGTTTATCGAGACGGATCAATGACACGTATTTCGAGGTAGTGAGAGAAAGCTAGAGAGAGAGTATACGTGTGAAATTTGATGTGCAAATGTGAAGAGCCGGAACCCGCTATTTATAGGGCTGATCTCGGACCCCATCGCGGTACGCGATGGGTCACCTGGCAAGCCCATCGCGTACCGCGATGTAGGCTTGCTGAGTCAGTGCCTAGACCTGCCACGTGTCGACACGTGGCAGCCCACCGTTCCACGTGGCAGACGTGTTACCACGTGGTGGCAGGCGCTGCCACCGTGTGCCACGTGGCACACGTGTCACTCGTGTCAGACAACCCTATCGCGGCACGCGATGGGTGTCTCTTCTGACCATCGCGTACCGCGATAGGTCAGGAAACCATAAATTACATTTTTGGTCCCTGGGGTTTAAATTTTGGCAGAATTGGTCCCTTGACTTTGAAAGTTGACATTTTTGGCCCAAATTTTACGTGATGTTACACGCTGACCATAAGGCCAGCGCTAAAATTTGATAACAACATGGAACTTGATATTCAAATACAGGTCCGGTTCTTCCCCAATTTCAAACACAAACCCTAGGATTTTAAATTGATTAAATCGTTTAAGGTTTGTTAAAATTGATTTAGGGTTAATGTTTCTGGGCTAAATCCGATCTCAATGCATAGTTTAATTACCTATTATGGTGACGGAATTGACGGGGAACGAAGAACAAGAGGCGCGGCTCTGTTTTGATCTTAAACGGGTATTGACGGCTTTGTTTACTGCAATTAGTTTAGGGGTTTAGGTCGCAATGTAGTGAGGGTGGTGTGGGCAAGTTTAATCGAAATATGTTAAAGTATTTATAGTGGTTTAGGGTCAACTTTGGCCGCGGTTCGTTTTTAACGAATTAGCTGTCAATGATTGGTGTTTTCCACAATTAAATTGTCGGTTAAATGTGTTTATGGTTGTTAGATGATTTGGTAAGATCAATTTGCTTCATTTAGCCCGTAAATTATAGTTCAAGAAAATGAGGAGGGGGGATGCTCGACGGTGATTGTGGGGAAAGAAGAAGATGGTTTAAAATAATATTTTTAATAATTTTTAGAATGGTCCTTCGGGTTTGGATGGCTAACAAGTTAGGATAGAATTGAAGATTTTCGCACAAGTTGGATAGTTCAAATATTTTATTAAATAAACGAAACATTTACGAGTGGTGTAATTTAAATAAATGATCAATGACCAACCAAACTAATAACTTATTGGTTTTAATAAATAAACAAACGTCCGGTTAATAATAATAAAAATTTTCAAATGGGTCAAATTTCGGGCTTGAAAAATAACGAATGTTACAGCAAGAATGGGTGTTAAATGAAATTGATAAACAAATTACAAAGGAGGTGTAATCAGGTGTTGAATTATGTAAACAACATGGCTGCTTAGTGTTGTTACATGAATTTTTATCAGAAAACAGCGTGAGATATGTTACGGTTACACTTTATATCAATGGAAGGTCGTTTGTTCTTGACACCTTCATTGACAGAGTTTTTGGGGCCTTAAACTGATTTGGTTACGTTATCCTTAAACTGATTTTTGACTAAAACACAAACATTTTGGACTTCTTTTGTTGCCTTTATGAAGTACACTAGGGTGAGGAACATCTCAGCCAAAAAAGGTTACCATTAAAGATCAAATTAGAACCTTATGTTCTTTGTCTCCCCAACCACATACACCGAGGTGTATGGATTACATAGGATTCTAGACATGATTGTGTGATGTTTTCTATGACCATTTTAAAAAAAATAAGAAGAAGATTTACAAAGAATGAAGAATAACACAAGATTTAATATGTACAACTATTCTATTACCTTGAAGATTGAAAGAAAATATGTAAGAGAGGAGGAGAGTTGGGCAAAGAAGGCAATGAAATATGACTGAATTTATAAGGAGGCTATTGAGGTTTAATGGAAAGGAGGTTGGGTTTTGGCTTAAAGGAAAAGAGTTTCTACTTTCTAATATCAGTATACCATGTGAATTAAGTTAAACGACTTGCTCAATTATATGTGTCGATGTACAATTAACTTTCTTTTTTCTTTTTTTTAAACGGTAGTACAATGAAGTATTTTAAAATAATGATTATAAGAGAACATTTATATATAAAAGGAAAATTAATAAAACACTTTTATTATTCATGTTGTGATTTTGGGTTACTCAAAAGGTATTCATGTAATAACCATGGTCAAATTTAATTTGTAAGTGAAATAGATATTTTAAATGTCTTAGTTATTATGTAGACATCTCTGCTACACTCGAGGCCGAAATTTGCAGTTGGCATCCATGCATACATTGCCCCCGAGGATATTTCTCGTAGAGAATATGGTGGCAAGGTAAAATATCTTATTTTAATAAAATTTTGGTAAGGTTTTTTTATAGCTGTGGGAACCTGAATTCAGGTAAACTCGTGTGACCTTATTCTATAAAGTAATAGAAAAACACAAAGATAATATAACAAAAAAATAGACATAATTTTTAGAAATATATTATTACCATTCAAAGACCATGATAGTAAAAAATAAAATTGAAACACATATTCAGTAAGAACAGGACAAAACAAGACAAGAAAACAATAAAAATAAAAATTATATCTAGTCATTGTCTCTGTGTACTACTTAGTCGTTTTTATTGAGTAGTCATTGTTATCATGATTACACCCAATTAACTAAAAATATTTTATAACAAAAATGTAGTTATTTTATTATAAAATATTTATAAATAGTTTCATTTTAATGTGGCTTAATGGTAGAGCACTCACTTTACAAGTGAGAGATAAGGGTTCAAACCTCACCATCACCAATTTATATAGGAGGTATGAGGGATGACCCTGACTTGCCAGAGTTCGAGTCATGATCTCACCCGCTTTTTCCCGGCTCCTCGTTGTCGTGCCATTTGGCGGGCGTGGGGGTCGGGTTTTAACCGGGGAATCCCTCAATTGGTAGACCGCTAGGGGCTCCGTCGGTCCGGACTCATGGCCGGCTCGGGACACCTTTAACCAATAGAGACCGCGTACGGAGTATCTGACGTTACTTAGTTAGTCCTTCTAAAAAAAGTTTCAATATACATTTACCATTTTTTAGTAATTAAAATAACAAAAGATGTATAACCCAAAAAATATACACTAATATAAATTACAAAATCAAAGACAAAAATAGTAAAAGAAAAACTAAAGCTTCTTAGGCAAGAAAAAAAGGGGTAAAAAAGACAAGGACACAAGTAAAATAACAAATATGTCTAGTCAATTTATCTGTTTGTTTTGTTTTTCTGTTACTTTATAGAATAGTCCTTGTTATCAATGGAGGCTCAGAGGATGTCCTAATCGCATCATCGGCTGGGGCACATAAGTTTTGGGGGCACAAACTTTTTTATACATATTACATATATATGTATTTTGGTGTTAAAAATAAGGTTATTGTAATGGTTTATGAGATTATTACATGTTTACAATGGTTTCTGATTATAATAAATTGGTCGATAAAAGTTTTATCCATGTACATTAGCGAATAAAAAATTTTCGTTAAGGCCTATGGGCCTTTTTATTTTGGCTCGGCGAGGTATTTAAATTCTTGCAGACGGCCCTGCTTGTTACTATGACTTGTCAAACTCTCCATACACTAAATACACTTTATAAATAATATTAGTTATTTTTTAACACTATAAGTCTCCTGTTTCTTTCCTCCCTCATCATTGCAACTCCGACAACAACAATGTCCCCTACAATTTGTAAGTCTGACAATAGCTCCAATTACCTTACCTGCAACACCACGAGCACAAGCTGCTGCTATCTCCGGCCTATTTCTACATGAAGTGCGCCTCCGATTGCCTTTTGTATTCTATCGCTTTTCCCAAAATATAGATTTTTTTTAGATCAACTCTAGAGATTCATGCTTAGAGTGCGTCCGCGGCTCACCTTTTTAAACCAAGATTAGATGACAATGTGTATTATAAACGTATGAATCTTTTATGGTGTGGTCATATAAAGTTTGTATACTTGCATTAATTGAGTGTCATTTAAAACTTGCTTCTTGATTTTGTTTTTCAGTCAATATGTATTTATACATAGTAATTGGTTTAATGTTGTCATGTTGATTTTTGATATATGCTTTTGAAGTGTAATTTGTCTCTTTGAAAGCAACCTCTCTGTTCTTTAGGATAGGGGTATGGTTTGCCTACATCTCACTCTCCCCAGACCCTGCAAATAGTTTTGCTATTGGCGGGATTTATTACTAGGTATGTTTGTTGTTTGTTGCTTTTGAAGTCTAATTTGATATTTTAGCTTTATTTTGTAACTTGTTTGGGATGAAAGAAAGTTGGATGTTGAAGTGATTGATTAAACATCTATGGTTTCACCTAGGGATGAGATCAATATCGTTATTTCATGCAAAATTAGGAAAGTACTGGTACTGATACCAAAAACTACCGATTATGCTCATCCGTAGTTTCACCCATATTGTAATATCAAAGATAGAGTTTGACTATGGGTTTGAGGAAACTAATTCGTGCATAACTAACTTATTATTATATATAACATAACTGTTTTCTATCATTGTATGTAAAAGAATTGCCATCAAGCATAAGATACCATCATTTGGCTTGTGAACCATTCAATGATAATTAATGTTCTGTTTGTTTAAATACTGCACCTTTTGAAGGTCATAACACATTTCTGTTATACTTCTGGTGCTTCTATTGTTTTTGTTTTTTGAATCTTCAACCTTTTCGTCTTTTATCTGTTTCGTTTTATTCTCTTAGCAGGGCAACAATGTCTATTCTTCAGGGTTTTAAAGATGCTAGGGATTCCACATTGACCGAAAGACCAAAAACATGGTAACATGTGAATTATACGAATCCGATACAAACCCTAGCTCTTGGACATAGCAACAAAAAACCAAATAGTGTACTAGTCAAAAGATTCAAGCTTAAAACAAGTTCAAAATCAAAAACCATTTATCCAACAAGATTCTTTATGATGGAAAAAACCTAGTATATTAGCCAAAAGAAACAAGTTTAAAACAAGTCATGTGAACAAGGTTCATAACAAAACAAAAAAAAGTTTAAAACAAGGAACAACATTATTCATCAAATTCCATTTACTTGATCTCGAAGATTATTGCATCCTCAAAAGAGTAGCTTGCATTAGGGATGAGCATTTGGTACTAGCTAACGGAACCGAAAATACCGAACCAATTAATTTTGGTACCGGTACAAAATATTTTCAAATTTCGGAATCGGGAAATTCGGTACCGCTGCTGGTTTTATTTGGGAATACCGAGTATCGAAATATTTTAAAAACTTATTAACATATGCATACCACCCTACCATATACATCCAATTCACCACCTTGGTCAGGTACCGATCTTATCCCTAACTTGCATCCAAACAGTTTTCTCCTTCATAAGAAGCACATAAAGACCATCCTCATAAGCTTATCCTTTTGTGTGACGCAAGCCCTGCAAAACAAAAAGTAAATTAGCCCTACATAAAGACCATCCTCTGAAGCTTATGAAGACCATGAGGAACGAGGGACCAATTCTGCCAATTTCCAAACTCTAGGGGTATAAATTAAAAATCTGTCTTCTTGACCCATCGCGCTACTCGAGAGGTCAAGAAAGACACCCATCGCATACCGCGATGGGGTGTCTGACAGATAATGACACGTGTGCCACGTGGCACACGGTGGCAGCGTCTGTCGCCACGTGTGACCACGTGGCAACGCGTACGACACGTGTCGCCACGTGTCAACACGTGGCACAAGCCTGTCACGTGGTGACATGTGGCGACACGTGACAGGTCTAGTGGTGACTGGTCAGGCCTATATCGCGGTACGCGATGGGCTAGCCAGGGAACCCATCGCGTACCGCGATGGGATCCGATTTTGGCTATAAATAGGGCAGCTACGGGATTCATTCCTTACATCTCAAAATTCACACATTCACTCTCTCTCTAGACCTCGTAAAGCGTGCCCTCGATCCGTCACGATAAACGTGCCCGAAACCTCGATAAACGTGCCCGTTACCTCGATTTCCGTGCCACTCCCCGACATCCCGAATAAGAAGCAAGTACTGCCCCGACGAACCGGTTTTTCCTCGAAGTGCGTGCCAAAAGTTTTGGTGTCTCGAAAAGCGTGCCAAGTGAGGAGAAGGAGTTGAAAAGAAAATGTAAGTCCCGAATCTGGATCACTACAATATGATACCAACCAAACGAGTATTGGTGCGAAATACCAGTGCTCGGTTATTCAAGAACACAAGTGATAACAAGAAAACGAACACTAAGTTGCTTCAAAACACACGTATATTGATTACGTCGGGTGCTTAAGCACTTACAATACTTGAATAATAATAAGAATGAACAACCTCTCTAGTTCTGCTCACTTTTTGCTCTCGTGAACCACCTTCAAACCCTATACAATAAGATGTATTTATAGGGAAACTAACAACCAAGCCCAAGTAAAGCCCAAAGCCCACCGAGAACACCTTAGTGTTCTCGGTTTACATAACAACCTTAACCCAAGCCCAATACTAAACCCAATAAACATATAACTAAGTACAAACCACCAAATATGGACCCAACAATCTCCCCCTTGGTTTGTAGCTTCGTTCTTGTTTATTTCACTTCAGACCAGCCTAACCGAAATTCATAGGGATTTCGGTATTACACCAATGTAGTTCTTCAACTTGTCTTCGTTTACATTACTTTAGTCTTGATCATGTCATGGCCTTTTGATATGCGTCAGTCTAACCAATTTATGACCCAACAATCTTGCCCTTAGACTGATGCTTTCAAGATCTTCAGAATCTTTACTATAACATAATCAGCAACTTTAGCATCTGCATACAATACTCTACCATCTCCCCTTTTTTTGACAGCATCATCCAATTAAGTTTCAGATACTTCATATGCTTCCGTTGCAAGAAATAAGTCTTGAAAGAACAATCAACTTTGATAGAAAGATCAACCAAAATATATTTTTTTTAAAACAATTAAATAAAACAAAATAAAACAGACATATTTTTGTAATTTTTATTTTTCTGTTTTTTTTTTTAGTTTTCTTGAAAAGACATGAAATGAGATCATACCAGCTAAACCAACTGTAACACAATAACCGATATCAGATTTCATGAGCTGAAAACTTCAAAACGATTTCTTAACACATTTGTTTCGACAAGAGTAACCAAGAAGTAAAGAATTAAACAAATGAACTAAAATAAAACTAAAAACAACAAACAAAACAACTTTAATCACTCGGTCTTCTTGTAATTTAGCAAAAATTTGGGATCAAATTTCAGTTGCCGCCTTTATGAAAAGATCCGAACATGGAATCATATTATTTAAGGTGCTTTCACAAATATTCATGTTCAGCGTTATTATGACATTAAGAGACAAATTGATAGCGTGTATCCCATACTTAGCATGATTTTTCATCGCATCAGTGATATAATTAAGGTTCAGTTAGGCATAAAGCTTAGATGGACATCACTCAAGGATCTGTGATGCCTCCTATCTCTTCTCAAAGCGTATTTGGCTTTCCCCAGATCACCCCAATTTGACTCCAACCCCCTGGATTTGGTTTAAAAACTTTTAATGACAGAACTTATTTATTTGATTTTTCTTTTCAAATTTGCAAACATATTTGAGGTTGAACGTTGGACTTACAGTTTAATTAACAGGACTTTCATTCGGGATGTTAAAGGACTTATATTATTGCCTCCACCCCTGTAGTTCTGTTATTAACCCTCATGTTTGTGTTTTTCTTAAAAGCTTGTGAACATTTATCAACTTTTGGTTGATTATATATTTACAGTAATTTTGTTCACATTTGTTCTTTGTCATTCTCAATAGGATACTTCATTTTGGGGACCAAATACCAACGGGCTCGTGTATGACTGGGTAATTGCTTTTCTGCCTATCATTCGGAGAGATGTATCTGGAGACATGCACATGTCTTCAAAATGACTCTCCACATTAAGTTTAGCAAATTTAGTTTATATCACTTTAACTTTTACGCATCGTGGAAAGTACCATACACATCAATGACTGTTCTAGAGCCTTTTATGCTTAATAACTTCACCCGTTAATCACACAAAAACAATTTATGTATAATTTTTCAAAGGTTTGATCAATTTTCATTTGAAAATATTTTAAAGCTTCTAAAAAGCTGTTAACTGAATAGTAATATCACTTCCTATAAAGTTACAGAAGACACACATGTTAAGAACTCAGTCACCCCGGTCACTCTTCAGTTTTTAAGTAAATGGCTATCCTGTATAACCACTAGTGGTTAACAGGACCAAAACACATATGAAAATACGTGTCCCTCAAACTTGGAATTACCGACATAATTTTAAGTGAAAGAATTCAAAACACAAAAACACATCACAATCGCCCCGGATGCTTTCAGTCTTTAGACAAATGGCTATCCTGTGAATCTACAAGTAGATCACTGGACCAAACATATACAAGTATATGTTCTTCAAACTTGAGCAGCCGACATAATTTTAAGCAAGAGTGAAGTTTGAAAGACATAGAATTTGTTTTATTATTAAACACACACACACTCTTTTTGAATTTTTTAAATCTCCCCCCCCCCCCCTAAATTTGTGCAAAAACTTTTATGTACAAATTTAACCTCAAAAAGACTCAATCGTCGAAACGAAGTATTTAATAAAAATGAAGTGTGATAGTCAGCCAACTGATGTACTATCATTTCTCATGCATGTTCAAGTCATTTTCATATTTTGAACTAAAACAAAATAAAAACTATACTTGAAAAACTAAACGTGAACATATTTTTGTAATTTTATATAAAATTAAAATTTTAAAATCTTTTTGACTGATCAATCTTTCATACCAAAGTGATACGGTTACCTTTTATCTTCAAGACATCATCTTTCCCATTTGTGAGAATCTCCCCCCTAGGAATGAGCTTGTTTTGAGATTCTGCATCCTTACGAGTTGAATGTCTGGAACAAGCCTTTTAATATGCAATGTATTCCCTGATTTGTTCCTACACACTTAGAGAGCAGATTAAAAACGTTCTATCACCCTAAAATCCCGTCCAGGCCACAAATAATCCATTTCATGGTTTAAAGATTTAAAAACAATGGATATTTGCCCTGTCATGTGTCTGGAACAACCCATTTAATAAACAATGAATTTGTGGTTGTTCCTACACGCATAGCTGGATCAGTTGGACATAGGAACCCAAGTCATAAATGTCTTGGGGTTCCCTTGAGCATCAACATATGTGACCTCTTGCCAACTCATATCTTTCCCATCTTTAACAGAATCATTTGTTATTACAGATTCTGTTTGCTGAGTTTTAAGTTTCCAAGTCTGTCTTGGTTTAATGAAATTTGATAGAACAGACTTTGGGGTTGAACAATTCGAATCCGAATTCTTAGAACTCTCAACACTCTTTGATTTCTGAAAATTTAGTTTACTTTTAGCAGTTTCTAAATCATTTGAGTGTAAACCTGACATATTAACTTTGGATCCTTGAGTATATGTGACCCGTTGTACAGATACACGTGGTTTTCTAAAATAAGCATTTTGTTTAACCACTGGATTCGGTTGAAACCTATTACCTTTCACCTGAGAAGCTTGTCTATTAACAGCACGGTAGTGACACTCCTTTGCCAAATGCCCGCCTTTCCCGCAGACGAAACACGCCTTCATCCTTCTTCTAATGTCAACGTAAGCACTAGCCTCATGTTGGAATTCCTTTTTATGAAAGGTTTTTCCATTCTTCTTTCCCTTTGGCGCAGCCTTCTGATTTTGCTTGTAATAAGGAACATATAGACGATGAACACAATTTCTGGCTATATGTCCTGGCGTGCCACAATGGTAACATGTTTGCCTTTTAATATAAATATCACCCACTGATTTATCAGCACATGGAGATCCGGAGGATCTTTGAGGACGAGATTGTCCTTGTTTTGCTGATTTCTTATGTGCCTTCCTTCTGTTGCCACAACTCTGTGTATTATTATTAGTACAATTTTGAGTTGTGGTGTCATCTGAGTTTGATGACACGTTAGAATTAGATTCATTTGCAGTAGCCTGAACCCCTTTATTATCAGAAGCAACATCATTTACTATATCTGCACATGAAGTAGAAGCATCAAAATTGTTACCATTGTGATTGAGACAGTCGTTTCACGTTGCTTTGCATGGAGTACCGCTATCTATATTTTCTGATTGAGACAGTCGTTTCACGTCTCATTTTTGGAAAAGCTTCCAACAAGCACTCGGTACAAAGTTAAACCTTAGCACTGCCTATCATCCGCAAATCGATGGGCAAAGCGAAAGGACAATTTAAACGTTGGAAGATATGCTCCGCGCTTGTGTGATAGACTTAGGTGGAAGTTGGGATGACCACTTACCCCTAATGGAATTCTCGTATAATAATAGCTATCACTCGAGCATTCAAGCCGCACCATTTGAGGCGTTATATGGTCGAAAATGTAGAACGCCCGTGTGCTGGTCTGAAGCTGGAGATAATCAATTATCTGGACCCGAAATAGTCCAAGAAACCACTGAAAAGTTTCTTCAAATCCGTGAACGACTTAAGACGGCACGTGATCGCCAAAAGAGTTACGCCGATGTCCGTTGTAAGCCGTTAGAGTTTAGTGTCGGTAACAAAGTTCTTTTGAAAGTCTCGCCATGGAAAGGCGTAGTCCGCTTCGGCAAGAAAGGCAAGCTAAGTCCTCGATTCGTTGGACCTTTCGAGGTACTCGAACGAATTGGTACAGTCGCATACCGTTTGCGACTACCCGAGGAAATGCAAGGGATACACGACGTATTCCATGTTTCAAACCTACGAAAATGTCTAGCCGATGAATCTCTTTCAATGCCCTTATA
Source organism: Bidens hawaiensis (assembly GCF_021521415.1). Taxonomy (NCBI): domain Eukaryota; kingdom Viridiplantae; phylum Streptophyta; class Magnoliopsida; order Asterales; family Asteraceae; genus Bidens; species Bidens hawaiensis. The sequence goes on from NW_027494450.1 coordinate 109,028, forward strand.
AGACGTAGAAATCAATGAGAATTTAAAATTTGTAGAACGTCCCATCCAAATCAAAGATTCAAAATTAAAGAAACTTAAAAGACGAACGTTGAAAATCGTGAAAGTAAGATGGGATTCACGAAGAGGACCCGAGTACACATGGGAACTCGAGTCCGAGATGAAAAATAAATACCCCCACTTGTTCTCGTAAAAAATCTCGAGGACGAGATTTATTTCAAGGTGGGGAGGATGTAACATCACATAATTTTCGGGCCAAAAATGTCAAGTTTTCAAAGTCGATGGACCAATTCTGCCAATTTCCAAACTCTAGGGGTATAAATGAAAAATCTGTCTTCTTGACCCATCGCGCTACGCGACAGCTCAAGAAAGACACCCATCGCGTACCGCGATGGGGTGTCTGACAGATAATGACACGTGTGCCACGTGGCACACGGTGGCAGCGTCTGTCGCCACGTGTTACCACGTGGCAACGCGTACGACACGTGTCGCCACGTGTCAACACGTGGCGACACGTGGCAGGTCTAGTTGTGACTGGTCAGGCATATATCGCGGTACGCGATGGGCCAGCCAGGGAACCCATCGCGTACCGCGATGGGATCCGATTTTGGCTATAAATAGGGCAGCTATGGGATTCATTCCTCACATCTCAAAACTCACACATTCACACTCTCTCTAGACCTCAAGCGTGCCCTCGATCCGTCATGATAAACATACCCTGAAACCTCGATAAACGTGCCTGTTACCTCCCCGACATCCCGAATAAGAAGGAAGTACTTCCCCGACGAACCGGTTATTTCCTCGAAGTGCGTGCCAAAAGTGTTGGTGTCTCGAAAAGCGTGCCAAGTGAGGAGAAGGAGTTGAAAAGAAAAGAGTATCGATTGAACGACGTCGAAGTGCTGCCCAAGTAACTAGGGTGTTGCCAAGCCAAGTAAGGTAGGCATAATGCCCGACCAAAATAATATTAAAATATTATAAAGGCTTAATGCCTAAGTCGGAATTATACTCGATGAATATAAAAAGAGAAAATAAATAACAAAGAAAAGAAAGAAAAGAAAATAAATATATATATGAGTATATATATATAAGTATATAATTATTCTTTGTTATAGAATATATTATTTAAGTATTATGAATATGCTTAAATAATAAAAGAAATACGTTTCTTAAAGAAGAAGAAACGTCGGGTTTTTAAATATAAACTAAAGGTTTATAAAGAATACTTTATAACTAAAGGTTTTAAAGTAAAAGAAATAATGAACTAAAGGTTCATCGAGATGATAAGACTAAAGGTCTTAAGCCGAATCGTGTATCCGACTAATGAATGTTATACTCGTACTATAGGTGCGAGATAGCAAAGAAAAGACATACGGACGGTGTTGGAAGCCGATCCCATTGAAAGGTGAATACGCCCCACTTTTACAAACTTGTTTTCAAACAAACAAACGTGTTATGTGTAAATTTTACATGAGGCTTCGTGTCTCTAACAACATTCTAAATAAGAGTATAAGCCAGCCCTCAGGCTATGGTATACGTTTGTCTGGATCCTTACATATGTGGAATGCGGTGGGCACATCGCACCACGCTTGGTCACGACCTCCAGCCACGATGGGCCGGACCTAAGTTACGTCCGAGTGGGGAATGGCCATGTGTATATTTATGGTACCTAAGTTATGTCATAAACGCTGCGGTGTTTCGCTGAGGTGACCTACTGCAGAGACTCAAGTTTATGATGATTGTTTTAACTTGATTATTCCTAAGCCAAGATGGGCCGAGACTTACGTGGTCTCGAGGGGTAATTAAGTAAAGAAAATATTTTAGCGTCAGCATATTCACCATCATTCGTTGCTGACGTATTTTAATAACATTTTGCAGGTAATCAAGATTAGAGCTTGAAGGACGAAGAAGCTCTAGAATCCGATGGCTCAGATAATTTTGTGTAAATATTAAAACATGGTTGTTTTGTAAACTATAAACAAGTAAATACTAAACGAGACTTTTGTCTTGTCTTATGTAATGTAAATATTTTATATTATCAATCCTTTGTTTTTATAAAGTCTTCCGCTAAAACCCGTAACTCTGATTTATTTACAAATATGGTACCAACTTTGGATCATACCCCTAGGCATAGAATGGGGGTGTGACAGGTTGGTATCAGAGCCATCGATCTTAGCGAATTGTGTATCATAAAACAATACCCAAGCTTCGATTCAAGCGTAGGAAATATTTACTTGTTAATGTGAATAGGGATAAGTTTGGTTGGTAACCCTTTCTTTCCCTCTCTACAATCTATACCTCCCAAAAGATGTCTTATGAAGAATTAATGGAATATTATGACAAGGAAGTAAGAAGAGCAAAGAAGTATTACAAATTTCCACAAGGCGTCATGAGTAAAGATTACTTTGAATCATTCTTTAATGAAGAACACAAACAAAACCCCAACCCAAGTCCAATATACCACCTAGATAACACACCACATTAAATATACCAACCCCCAAGGCATTCAAGTTATCATCCGTCAAGCCTTCCTATGTATCAACCTTCTGAGATCCCGACATACTATCCTTCTGAAATTCCCACCTATCATCCATCCGGAAGTTCAACACAATTACCACCGAATCCTCATCCTTCATACGCTTTCCTCTCTAACTTACCAATCAAGGAGGAACCGAAATCTTCTTCATCCGACTGGATGCAATGCCACTCCGATCAACGAAGGTGGCATACCGACACTTCAACTATGGATACTGCTAATTCCCGTGTCAACAAGGAAGGACCCTCTCACAAACCCAAGATGAGAGTGACGATGCCATATGAGAAGATACATATGCCGGCAATGACCGAGGAGGAACCAGAAGAGGAACCAGAAGAAGAATCGGAAGAGGAACCGGAAGAGAAAACCGACCCTGAGGAAGAATATCCGGACAATCCAAATGAAGTAACCACACTGGAAGAAGAGCAACACTCCACCCCAAGCTATGGTTCTGTGGATCCATACATGAAATTTCTCCAGGAACTCAAGGGTAAGGCGTCATCAAGCTTCCCACCCTACCAAGGTGAGATTCCATCCCTTGAAGAGCAAGCAAAAGAAATTCAAGAACAAAATAAGGCTGCCAATGTTTTCTTCAATTACCAATCTGATGAGACGGCAACTCCATACCCTGATCCCAAGAACCACTACGATATTGTGATGATGGGTTACCGTGACCCACCTCCAAGATATGGGTATCCGACTGACATGCCTCAGTCCCAGGAGGAGCATTTGGACCGAGCCTTACATGAAAATGATGACCTTAGGAAAAAGATTGCTATGGATGAGAAGAAAAAGAAGAAGATGGGAGACAAGCTTCTTCGCAAATGCAACAAGCTCACCAAAGTTGTGTAAGAAGTTTATGAAGGATTGAGAAAATGACGATGGTGTGTTTAGGAGAGAAGTTATGTGTGTAATATAGTTTGTATGATATGTGTATCATATGTAATAAGGATAGGAGTTTGTTGTAAACTAATATACATATCGTTTATGATATGTATATAAATGTGAAATAAATAAATTTGTATATTAAGAAAAGAAGTATGTTAAAATTTCAGATAAAAAGAATAAAAAGATAAAATAATGTCTAGACAAAGCGACAATCGAGAGATTTCCCGAAAGGAAGCCGAGAGAAGCGAAGTGAAAGGGAAAGGTCCTGAAAAAGAACGAAAGGAACCAATTCCCGATAAGTACATGAATCAAATACAACAAATGATCAGAAAAGCTGTTCAGGAAGAATCTGAAAATAGATCACGATCTAGGCAAACAAAACATACTCAATCTAAAAATCCTTCCCGTAAATTTGTTTCTAAACCCCGTACTCGACCTTCACGAGAGGAAGAGAGCGAACATGAATCAAACGCTGATGTAGGGGTTCGTAAAGAATTTAAGAAACTCAAGATAGGAGGATGTTCATTTAAAGACTTTAAGTATTACGGACCGAAAGAATTTCACGGTGACAAGGGAGCCATCAATACCGTAAGGTGGCTTGAAGAGATGGAGAAGACTGTTATCACGCGCAAGTGTACGGAGGAGGAAAAGATTCAATACTCCGCCCTAATGTTCAATGGCGAAGCACTAGAATGGTGGAACACGTTGATCATGAGTAGAGGAAGGGAAATTATGTATAGTTTGACTTGGAACGAGTTTAAAGAGTTGTTATTGTCAAAGTTCTGTCCGATGCACGAGACGGACCAGATCCAAACCAAGTTCTTGGCTCACAAGGTTGTTGGAACAAACCTTCGTGAGTATAATACGAAATTTCACAAATACTGTCGATTGGTTCCCCAGCTGGTTACCCCAGAGTCTAGCAAGGTTACACGTTATATATGGGGACTACCTCAAGAAATTCAGGATATGGTGAGATCGCACTTACCATAAACCACTGACTCCGCAATGGAGTTGGCTGGGTACTTGATGGGCGGAATGATCCGCAATAAAGAAGATAGAAAGGTGGTAACGACACATGACGCAAGGAAAGGTGGAGATACCCGTTTCAAGGGTAAAGATCAACGAAGGTCTAGCTCCAATCTTGGCATCCCTCAATGCAAAATTTGTAAGAAATACCATAGAGGTAGATGCAACTTTGCTTCTCGAGTCTGTGAATCATGTAACCGAACCGGACATGCCACGGCTGATTGTTGGAAGAAGAAGATGACCTGCTACAATTGCAAGGAAATGGGGCATCTTAGCTTTGAGTGTCCCAAGAATAAGCCCGTGACTGGTGGTGCGGGTGGTAGCGGTCAAAAGAATGAGCCCAAGAAGGGTAATACAAGAGTCTTCGTTCTCGATACGAAGAAAGCGGCCGACACACGGGAAACTATCACCGGTACGTTCCTTGTTAATAAAGCTTATGCTAGAGTCTTGTTTGATTTGGGTGCCGACTTAAGTTTTATAGATTATAGGTTTTGTAGTCTATTAAACGAACCTTTAATCAAACTCAATAAAGACGTTCCTGTTGTTTCCGATTATGCCGATGTATTTCCTGATGAACTCCCCGGCATTCCTCCCGATCGTGAAGTAGAGTTTAGAATCGATCTTATTCCCGGTACTGCTCCGATCGCTAAAGCTCCATATCGCCTTGCGCCAACCGAGATGAAAGAACTAAAGAAACAATTGGACGAACTTCTGGAGAAAGGTTTTATACGACCAAGTTCATCACCATGGGGAGCACTGATACTATTCGTCAAGAAGAAAGATGGATCCATGCGCATGTGCACCGACTACCGAGCTCTCAACAAAGTTACAATCAAGAATCGATATCCACTCCCTCGAATCGACGACTTATTTGATCAACTTCAAGGTGCTAGCTATTTTTCAAAAATTGATCTTCGTTCCGGCTATCACCAACTTAAAGTTCAAACCGAAGATATTCCAAAAACGGCTTTCCGAACAAGGTATGGCCATTATGAGTTCACCGTTATGCCATTAGGACCAACTAATGCGCCAGCCGCGTTTATGGATATGATGAACCGTATCTGTAAGCCCTACTTAAATAAATTTGTAATCGTTTTCATCGACGACATACTCATTTATTCTAAGTCTAAGGACGATCATGAAAATCACCTTCGAACCCTACTTAAAATCCTTAGGACCGAGAAGTTGTACGCCAAGTTTTCGAAATGCGAGTTCTGGTTGCACGAGGTGCAATTTCTTGGTCACATTATCAACGTCAACGGTATTCAAGTGGACCCCGCTAAGATTGAAGCTATCTCTAAGTGGGAGGTCCCAAAGTCGCCAACCGAGATCCAAAGTTTCTTGCGATTGGCCGGCTATTACCGTAGGTTCATTGAATATTTTTCCCGAATCGTCGTTCCCCTAACTTCCTTAACTCGCAAGAACATCAAGTATGAATGGGGAACGAAGCAACAAGAGGCGTTTGATATACTTAAACAAATGCTTACCCAAGCTCCTATACTGGCCTTTCCAGAAGGTACCGAAGACTTCGTTGTCTTTAGTGACGCGTCCCATTCCGGTTTGGGATGTGTATTAATGCAACGAAAGAAAGTAATCGCCTACGCCTCTCGTCAACTCAAGGTGCACGAAAAGAACTACACGACTCACGATCTAGAGTTAGGCGCCATAATCTTTGCACTTAAGATATGGAGGCACTATCTCTATGGAGTAAGATTTATAGTGTACACCGATCATAAAAGCTGAAAACACATCTTTGAACAAAAAGAGCATAATATGCGCCAATGACGCTGGATGGAAACTCTTAACGACTACGACTGTGAAATCGTTTATCACGAAGGTAAAGCCAACGTTGTGGCCGACGCCTTAAGTCGTAAAGAGCATGAAAAGCCAAAAAAGAGTCCGAGCGTTAAGGCTAGAACTTCAAATTGATCTTATCGACCAAATTAAATCTGCTCAAGCTCAAGCTATTCACGAAAACAAGATCTCCAATGAAAAGCATAAGGGCACCATTGACTCGTTAGTCAAAGGTGACGGCGGTATCCTTAGAATGGGAAACCGAATTTGGGTACCGATCGTTGGAAACTTGCGTGAGAAAATCATGAATGAAGCTCACAAGACAAAGTACATGATGCATCCCGGTAGTGACAAAATGCATCCCGGTAATGTAAATATTTTATATTATCGATCCTTTGTTTTTATAAAGTCTTCCGCTAAAACCCGTAACTCGGATTTATTTACAAATATGGTACCAAATTTGGATCATACCCCTAGGCTTAGAATGAGGGTGTGACATGACTATATCCTTTAATAAACCAAAACATAAAGTATTGGCACCACGCATTTTGGACCTTTTTTGTTGCCTTTCTAAAGTACACCGGAGTCAGGTACAATTAGCCCCATAAATTTACCATCAAAGATCAACTTAGAATCTTGTGTTCTTTGTCTCCTCCACGACATAAACCATGGTGTATGGATTACATAGAATCCTAGACATGATTATGTATAAAATTATTCCCTACATCTTTGAGTATTTAAGACGGTGCATGATCTTATTTAGTTCACCAGCTTCTGGGCTCTCCATTTCTGATCTAAAGCCTACCAAGAGAAATTTGAGATTGATTTTTAAAACTACTATTATATATGAGATTAAATAAAAGATAACGCACTAAGCTTAGGATGTGTCGGTAGACCCAACTAGCTTTAATAGTTCTCTTTAGCATATTTCTTATATATAATAATTTGAAAAATGGTGAAACCGAATTTCGATGCTAAGGGAGGATTACCATAATCTAAAAACTTTGAGATTGTAAGATTTAGATGCACTCAAACCAGCACACCACCGCATGTCCATCTTTTTACGAGCTTAGAAAATAGTTATATAATTTAGGGTGATATAAAAAAAAGAAAAAAAAAAGAAAGAAAGGAAGAAAGAAAGAAAAAAACGGGAAAAAAAGTATGTTTTGAAAGTGTATTCCAAGAATTGGTCCGAAAAGCAAAAGAAAGAAAAAGTTATGCATGTTAAAATGCCAAAGAAGCATTCTCAAAAATAGAAAAATATGCCAAAGTTGCACATACTAGACGGGGCTGAGAGTTTACACATTGCTAAGGGGATGGTGACTCTGAGGTTATCGTTATTGGGGCTCAAGGTTCTTAGTCAATAAATATTTTTTATTAGGGATATATAGGACAAAGTCCAATAATATTTAGGGTATGCTCGTACGACCTTCACATGACCATTCATCAATCAAATTTCACCGAGTGCATCTACATGATACCATCAACAAGTCCTTGGCTTATGGTGATTTGTCAAACAATTCTGTTTTGACTCTAGTTTTTCTAGCTCTCTTTGTCTGAGATGGGGTAGGTGTAGCCGTGGTTTTTAAACATAAAACGCTTAATGCAATTGGGGGCTTGATAGGCTGGTGGCTTGGTTTAAGTGGACAACAATATCGGCAATCGCGGTTTTTGCGTTTATCTATGCTTAAAAGATAACATATATGATTAAAAGATCAGTTTTCGAATTCTGATTCCATTGCAAAATAGCTTTTTCAGGGACGAAAAAGATTTAAGTGTGAGGATATTTGATGTGGTCTAAAATATATATTATTATATAAATAATTTTTTATCCTTTTATGTTGTTTTAAGCTAGTTTTTAAAAAATATTGCGCTCAAGTGATTCATATTCATATTTTAAAGAGTATGGAAACATAACAAGCTAAAACGAATAAATCATAGCTATTTTTTGTTCTCTTTAGAGTATTTATATATCTGTTATAATATATATATATATATATATATATATTAGTGCAAGTGGAGAATGAGTTGGGTTTTGGCTGGGCCGTAACATAGAAGGAGGCCACAAAAGAAGTCGGTGGAGAATAATTTAGGGTAGAGACTACATAAAGACTTGGACAATAAATTATTATAGAAGTCAAGGGGGGCCACCCCTTGGATACTGCCACAGAGTTCGAACAAAGAAAAGGTTGGAAGTTAGCACACGAGTAGGCACCTCAAAAAAGTCTACAGTGATAGCAAAATAAAGAAGCAAGCTAGCAAGCCACTCAATTAAATTAAGCTCGCTAGCTAGTAGCTCAATTAATTTTATTTCTTTTTACGATGAATCATTATATATATTTTATCTTTGTTTTATTCGTAGTTATGATTGGCTAAATTTTTATACTGCCTGGGTTTGGATGAATACTTTGTAGACTAGTTTTATTTTTGGTTTTGGATTTATTATTAATTGGTTGATGCTTTGGTAAAGTTTTTGTTTTATTTGGTTGTGATGCATATGCATATGCGTATTTGGTATTAATTTATTATCAGTTTATTGTTCTATATGTGTCTTTGTGAACGTCTTTCATGTATAGATGCATATTAGGTTATTTACTGTGTGTTTGTAACTAGTTTATGGTTTATAGTTAACATATTCCATAGGAGCGGTAATTGAGAGTTTAGAGATACCTTATTTTCTGCCACTTGAGAGACCGGGAGGTAATTAAGTGTCGTCTGTTTTGGTCTTTTGCGGGTTTGAGTAGTGATTGCACGGGAGTGAGTTGCCCTAGATTCCTTTAGATTCTTACAGATCTGAATTATAACCGAATTAAATAAAAATACCCTTTTACGCCTTAGGGTGTTTTGTGATTAGAGAGACCAGGGGGTAATCTAGTCTTTGGGTACCTTAGCATAGTTAGGTAAGGTGAGACCGGGAGATGATCCGAACCATTAAAACCGTTGAGCATACATGATATTTAGGGTTCTTAGGTATTGTTGGTGAGACCGGGAGGTGATCTAGCATACTTTAGTTATTCCTTAAGTTTCATATTTTTAGAATACAGTACCATTCATAAATCCAATTCCGAGAGTTTACGAGTTGACTAGTAGGATTCCTTGCCTAGGTAGTTGTTTCCCCTATTTGAGTTTTAAACCGATTTGTCCGTGTCTAGTTTTAGAGTAAGTACTATTTATTTTATATTTAATAAAAAAACATAAAAAGAAATTAATTTAAGTTAGAGTCTAGTTTAGGTGTCGCTAGTGTCCTGTGGGTTCGACATACGGACTTCGTTAGGCTTTACTACAGTCGATAGGTACACTTACATGTCTAGTGGTCTAGCATTAGAAGAGTCTAGATTTATAAATTTAAAACTAGAGTGTCTAAGTTAGGTTAGGTTTTAATAGACCGTTTTTGCACATCAGTTACCATCAAAAATCAACTTAGAATCTTATGTTCTTTGTCTCCTCCACCACATAAACCATGGAGACATGATTATGTGATGGTTTCTATGACCATTTAAAATAAAAAAAAGACAAGATTTATAAGAAATGAAGAACAATACAATATTTAATCTGTACAACTATTCTATTACCTTGAAGACTATAAAAAAAAATATGTAAGAGAGAAGAGTTTGGCAAAAGAGGCCATGATTGAATTTATAAAGAGACTATTAGGGTTTAAAGCAAAGGAATGAGGGTTGGGTTTGGGCTTAAAGGAAAGGAGTGAGGGTGTGCTTGAGTTTTGATTATTTTTTGTTAACTAAGCCCGCACGCACATATAGTATTAAACGTAAATAATATTTGCTTGGCATTCAATGGTGGCACGGTTTGATATCTTTTGGGTGGGGGGGGGGGGGGGGGGGAGATCATAAAGTCCAAGGGGGCATTGTGTTAACTTAAAGAATAAATTTTATTTATTAATCACTAAATTACTTAAGAAGTTTGTCTTAGTTTGAGTTTCAAACTTCGTATTTGAATTAGAATTGGTTTGCTACTTGTATGGGTATATATAAAACCTATTAGTATTTTTCGTGAGTCGATTAATAAGAAAAACTCTTTAAGCAGTAAATATTGATTCATCGAGTTTACCGTCAGTTGGTAAATTTGTTTGTGTGTGTTAGTTTCTATACTCACTTCCAAGTTCAACAAATTGACAATTGGATCTTAAAAAAATATTGTAAAATGAAGTTTTCTATACCATGTGAATCAAGTTTTAACAACTTGCTTCTAGAATTTGTGTCGTTACACAATTAAGTGTTTTAATACATTGATTGCAAAAGAAAATTCACAAAATAAGATAAAACACTATATAGAGGTATGTAATATAAACTTCATTGAGTCATTAAAAAAACTTATTGCATATAAAGACAGGATAACTAGGGTATCATATCTATGAAGAACATGTAGTTAATATTAAACGTTTTGTTTGATATGAAAAATTAAAACACAAAAGCTTGATTAATTGTGAATTAACTTAATGTTAACCTAAAGTGCAATTAAATTAAGCAAGATGCAAGCAACACAAAATATACCACACTACAAGAAACAAGTGATAACAATTAGGTTATGGTTCGACTACACAATTACCAAAATAGAAAGTTACATAGACAAAACTTTGATTAATATGAATGTGTAAAGTGTATATTAATGAATAGACATTCCACTATTACCTAATCCATAACGAATTAACACATATAAACCTTAGGTTACACACAGTGATCACAAGCAAACACCTTATTAATGTGTTCCAAAACTATTGTTGCGTTTATTTTGAATCTGTCGATGTCACACTCCAAGCTCCAGACTCCAGAGCCCGAGCCCAATTGATGTAAATTGTATTTCACCAAATAGTCCATGGAATTTAGTTTTGAGCCCGCTCTTAATTCGTTAACTAGCCCAGAAAGAATTTAAATATTAAAAACTCAATATTTAAACTACACTCATCGGAATGGTACCCGATGATCAACGTCGAGGTACCAATCAAAGATAAAAAGATTTGTGTTTGGTGTTCCTAGATATCTTAATTAGTTAAAGCAAATATGATATCGAACCATGAAGAAATTGGTTAATGGTTAGTTCCAATTGATTGATAAACATAATGCGAAACTGATTTGTTGATTGGGTATTTAATATTAATAACTTGCATAAATAAGAAACAGCTTTGACTGGTTAAATCTCAAATAAGTAAACGTGATCACACCAAGTTTCGGGTTTAATACATTCAACATCAATAATCTGATTGATATAGTTTAGTTCATTACATTCAGGATAATTAGTAGACTTTTAAAGAAAACAATATCTCTTATAACGTTTATGACATCTATTACGGGTTTGTTTTTACCAATTACAATCTATAATCTAACATTCACAATTCTAGTACTTTAACCAAATAACAACTTAGTAATACAATGTGTTCAAGATAACAAACTAACATTATAAGCCCTATGCAATCACCATAGGTGTAATGTACTAAGTAGTGGCGAAGCTTAGACTGAGGAGCCGGGGGAGGGGGGCGAGCTCAAAATGTATACAAAATTTCACAAATGAGGGGGTGTCGGGCTCAAATTTTTTGCCGAAAAATGCTAAACTTACACTACGTATAAAAATTTGCAGCCGAAAATGGGTAAATTTACACTACTACGCACAAAAACAGGGGGTCGAGGCCACCCCCGGCCTCAATGAAGCTTCGCCAATGGTACTAACAACCTGGACTAAATACATATCCAAGGTTAGCATAGTGTGCACCGGCTTTGAAAACAATTGGAGTGAAACTAACATCTTGCGTTGTCACATGACACATTTCCAACTACCTAGCTAGGCCCTTGGACACATGCTAAAACCACCACGAACCATCACCCAAAACTATGAAACAGCAGATATACTTGTCGTCGAGGTAAAAAGTTGAAAAATAAAATAATAAGTGAATGTTATAGTGGGGGACAATTAACGTACAAATGAAATTAACGTGCTAAACGTGATAATCAAGTAGAGTAATTTTATATACAAGTAGAGTAATTATGTACTTACGTAATTAATCATATATTAGATTACTCTATGATGTAATCACATAATTACTTTACCTGTATATAATTATTCTACTTAATTCTCATATTAAACACCTTAATTTTACATAAGTAATTTATATCATGCGTAAGCTCCGTTAAATTCCAACCAGAGACATCCCTCATGTTCTATGTCATGTGTAAGAAAAATGACTTACGTTCAAGAAACCCATTCTTTATTAACTCGAATCCGACGGCCTCCATTCAATTAAATCAAACTCCACCCGCGTGGCTGCATCCTTTTGCTCATCAAACTAAACATGCCCCATATACTATTCGTCCTCCAAGAAAAGAAGAGTCCCATTGGTCTCTTTGTCCACCAAACGAACGGTCGAATTCCTGAAAATAAGGGCCCACACTGAATCGACTACACCAATCCAACGGCAGCTGGAGAGTGCTCATCAACGGCCATATTTCTCTACAGTAGTTTTTTCACCCATATAAAACCCCACACTTTCCTATAACATTCACACAGTCTCACTATCATCAAGTATCATCTGCCAGCTATGACTTCACTCCTCTACTCCATTTCCTTAATCTTCTTAACCTTAATTCCACTACTTTCACTTGCAGGTACATTATCTTATTATTGTTCAACCATTTTTCTCTTCTTTTTATATACATTATTAATTCTAGTTTCATTCACTGATTTTGTATATAGGGCTTACACGATTTTTTTTATTTACATTTGCTACCAATTAATTCAGTGGCGTGGTGTAAATTTACCCGTTTTCTCATGAAAAATTTTACATTTAATGTAAATTTACCGTTTTACAACCGAAAGTTTGAGGATCACTCCCATTGCTTGTGAAAATCTTTATACATTTTGAGTCCCTCGTCCCAACTTCGCCATTGAATTAGTTATAGTTTCAATCACACCGACTTTGTTTTTAGTGTTTTTACTTTTTACACGATATTTTTTTTATTTATGTACATTTTCCACCAATTAATTATAGTTTTAATCACACCGATTTTGTTTTTATGGTTTACACGATTTTTTTTATTTACATTTGTCACCAATTAATTCAGTACAGTGTAAATTTACCCGTTTTTCTTCTGAAATTTTGTATATGTAGTGTAAATATATCCGTTTATAACCGAAAATTTGAGCACGACACTCCTCTTTTATGAAAATCTTTATACGTTTTGAGTCAGTTTTCGTCCAAGTTTCGCCACCGAATCAATTCTAGTTTCAACCAGGGGCGGACCCACATAGTTCTCATCGGGGTCCCGGGACACCAATGTTTTTTAAAAATTACTTAGATACGATATATTAAATTTTGTAAGGAACCCATAAAAATTAATACTTAGAACCCATACTATTAAGGTTGAACTAGTCTAGTGGAAAGTCCCTTGTTTTTTCTTTGATAGGTTGCAGGTTCAAGCCTCACCATACCCAGTTTTTGTTGTTTTTTTAATATTCTAGTCAATATTAGTTATTTAGTTAGGGTATTTGTGTTTTTTCTTTAGTTTATCCCATATAACCATTATCACTTTAATTTATCCCATATAACCATTATCACCATGCAACATATATAATGACAACATGAGTTTTACATATACTTAAATTATTTATCTTGTGTATGTATATTATAATTAATCATTTATTTGTGTAAGAGTTAGTTTTTCATGTCTTGGTTATTCATGTAAGACCATATATATATAGCTTACGCTTATGTTTTTCGGGTATGAATAAAAATGAATTAAAAGTGTATGTTCTATCTAGTTTCTAATCTATATTCTTTCTACTTACTCGTTTCCAATGACACCATATTTTCGTGTTTTATTATGTTCCTCGTCTCGACCCGACCCGAATAACGACCGACCCAAAAATTTTGTAAACCGGAAAAATTGGGACCCCATTGGCAAAAATCCTAGGTCCGCCACTGGTTTCAACCACACTTTATTATTATTATTTTCAGATGGAGGATCAATTGGGGTAAACTACGGTCGAATCGGAGGCGACTTACCATCCGCATTCAAAGTCGCAAAGCTTCTCAAATCTCAAGGAATCGACCGGGTTCGGGTTTACGACACCGATCCGGCCGTCCTCAAATCATTATCCGGAACCGGAATCAAAGTCACAGTAAACCTCCCAAACGAGCTTCTATACGCCGCATCAAGAACACCATCATTCGCGTACGGATGGATCCGTCGAAACGTCGCCACTTACTATCCACACACTCAAATCGAATCAATCGCCGTCGGAAACGAAGTATTCGTTGACCCGAAAAACACCACCGGGTTTTTAATACCCGCCATGAGAAACATTCATCAAGCGTTGGTTAAGTTTAAACTTGATTCCGTCATCAAGCTTTCATCTCCGGTTGCTTTGAGTGCGTTGCAAAACTCGTATCCTTCGTCAGCCGGTTGTTTTAGACCGGAGTTGATCGAACCGGTTTTTAAACCCATGTTTGAGTTTCTCCGGGAAACCGGGTCTTCGCTAATGGTCAACGCGTATCCTTTTTTTGCTTACGAGTCAAACTCTGACGTTATTTCGTTAGATTACGCACTCTTTCGACAAAACCCGGGCGTTGTTGATGCGGGTAACGGTTTACGTTACTCTAACCTGTTTGACGCGCAAATTGACGCGGTGTTTGCTGCGATGACGGCGTTAAAATATGATGACATTCCGTTAATTGTTTCGGAAACCGGGTGGCCGTCGAAAGGAGATAGTAACGAAATTGGAGCTAGTTTAGAAAATGCGGCTGCTTATAATGGAAACCTAATTAAACGAGTGCTTACGGGCGGTGGTACGCCGCTTAGACCGAAAGCGAATTTAACGGTTTTTTTATTTGCTTTATTTAATGAGAATAAAAAACCCGGGCCCACATCGGAGCGAAACTACGGGTTGTTTTATCCGAATATGGAAAAGGTTTATAATATTCCATTTACAATGGAGGATTTGAAGAATTTTAGGGATGAGAGGAGCAATAATGGTGGTGGTGGTAATGATGGTAGTGTGGTTAGGGATTTGACCCCGGTTAAACGTGGTGGAAATGGGTCGGGTGAGTCGTGGTGTGTAGCGAAGGATGTTGGAGAGGACAAGCTGCAGTCGAGTTTGGATTATGCGTGTGGGGAGGGAGGGGCTAATTGTCGCCCGATTCAACCTGGTGCTGCGTGTTATGATCCTAATACGTTACGAGCACATGCTTCGTATGCGTTTAATAGTTATTACCAGAAGATGGGGCGCGTGCCCAACGCGTGTTATTTTGATGGGGCGGCCTACGTTGTCACCGAACAACCAAGTGAGTACTCTTAAAGTATAATTTTTTTAAATTAATTTAAATTAAAATATTTATAATTTAAAATGCTATTAGATTTGGTTTTATTGGCATGGTAATGGTGATATTTAGGTGCTAAAGAGAATACTAGTAACTTGTTATGAACATGTCATTAAAATTGACATTTTGAGTATGAGTAAAACATCACTAAATGGATTATGATCTTGTGAGTTTTCCAAAGGTTTAACCATGAGTTTGTCATTTAAAAATAAAAAAAAAATAAAATAAGTTTATTTGCACACAGATGTAAAAGTTGCATGTTGCCAAATCTTATCTCACAGCACGTGCGTTTACTTTACCTCATTACGACATTATCTGATGTGCTTTTGTGAACTGTCCATGTTAGCCTGTAAATTGTCTATAATGCCCTTTTGCTTTTAAATAAAATAGAAAATTATTTGTTTATGACAAGAATTTACTTAAAAACAAATTTTTGTTTTCTGATGCAGGATTTGGTAAGTGTGAATTCCCTACTGAATACTAAAAATTACAGTGCAAGGAAGGAAAAGGAAGACATTTTTGTATCAATTATTATTTATTATCATCTTAGTAACATTATTATTTGTAATTATCTTATTGGAAGAACCTTGTATTAACTATTATTTTAATATAAATTGTTACCCTTTTCTTTATAGGAAAATACGGGTAACAAATTTTATTTAGAAAACTTGCTATTGGTTGTTATTTGTTAGACAATTTACTCCTATTATTTTGTGTTGGTATAAAAATAAGTATTTAAATATCATCATCAAGCATGTAGCTCATAACTATTTTTTTCAACTAAATAATATTCATGTTTTCGTTCAAGCTTTATCATTGTCTATATCAGGGTAAGGTGAGTTAGTTATCTAACAAATAAGGTTTCATATGTTGATATTTATTTCATTTAAAATTGTCCAAAATAGTTATCTAACATGCAAGTTCTTCAAAAGGTATGCCTTTTTTCCAACACAAAGATGTTATAAAACATCGTTTAGATGACCAAGCAACAACGGAAGAGACACACCTTCATGGCTTCATTCACCTTTCATATATATTTTTATTACTTTAAGGTGTACCATTTTTTTATAAAATACTTCTGCATACATGGGGTGTCTCGTGCATGTTAGTTTTCTGACGAAGAAGATATGTTATAATTTATTTTATTTTATTTTTTTTTAGAAAATATTGATCCTTTTATAATGTTATATAGAAAAGAAGCAAATGGAATGGAAACATCCCCATGTTATCCACCACAAATTCAACGCCTTTTGTCCCAAACATTTGTCTTCTTTGTCATTTGCATCATTTTTCTTCTTCTTTATGCCTGATTTTTAAATTTTTTTACAGCTCCTAAGAAAAATAAATCTAAACTAATAATTGGAAACTTTGAATATATGAAGATACTTTGTAGTTTGAATTTATTATGCTATCAGCAACGTTTTTTATATTAATAAACACATTACTGAGTCTATTACAAAAGGGTTTGGATCAAATACAAATAGAATTAACGTGTTAAACCTGAGAATCAAGTAGAGTAATTATATATACAAATAGAATAATTATGTAATTACTCTACTTATATATATAATTATTCTACTTGATTTTCACGTTTAACACGTTAATTTTATTTGTACGTTAACATTCCCCTATAAAATTACTAACTTTTTTTATTTTTAAGAACATAAACAAAAAATGATTTAACTTGAATGAATACAACTGGATCTCACTACACGTAGAGAGATTCCATCTAGAACCCCACATGCATTCATGGACCATAAGTCATAATTGCTCAAAAGACCATCATGGACCATAAGTCATAATTGCTCAAAAGACCATCATTTTATTTTTATTTTTATTTTTATTTTTATTTTTATTTTTATTTTTCTTCTTATTTGTATTTCTATTTGTGAGATAGAGGTATGGTTAGTCTATGTCTCACTCTCCTCAGATCATGTTTATAATATTGCTATTTGTAGGATTTTACTAAGTATGATTGTTTCGATTATTTATTTCATAACATCCAAACTCAAATACTTATTTATAAAAACTTAATATTATAAAAAGATGAAATACATAAATCTGGTTAGGTATCTTATTCCAAATACATAAAACTAAACAGAAATTCACATAAGGTTTAATATTTAATAATTAGAATGTCATTGTTTTATATAAATTTGTAATATTTGGTTTAAAAATGCAAATTAAAGTACTAGAAGGTGAAAAATCTAAAAAATTCTGTGTCAAAAAGGTAGTGTTAGGTCAACCCGTGAATATGTATGACGTGTTCACGGGTCTGACACTATTTTTGGGTTCAGGTCAGGTTCGTGTTAACTTTTCAGGTTTGTGTCAGGTTGGACCAACCCACGAACATAAACACCCTTAATTTTGACCGTATTGTTTGTTGTACAGAAGGCAGATCGCATAATGTAAAGTTTTTATCTCCTTAATCAATGTGACAATGTTTATGAAGAAACAAGTTGTTTAATTAACTAACTTACTTTCTATTGCTTATTGCTTTCCTGTTAATCACTATTTCTCTGATTACATATTGGATGCAGAATATGCCCTTAATATTTAAGTCATTATCTATTTTTATAAGTTATTCTCATATGATCATGAATATTTATGCACAGTGCAATGCTGATTTTATTGATTGCAGAAATATAATGATGGCTAACCCTACAAGCACAAATGAACCTGCTGATGCGGATTCATTGACGAATAACAAGCCTAGAAAAAGAAATCCATCGTTTGGGAACATTCTACAACCAAAGCCCATTGTAAGCATCGCAAGAAATCACTTTTAACATACTTCAGGATTAAAATATGGCACTAGTCACCTAAACCGACATATTACAAAGAGATCTTGCCCCGCTATTCAAATGGACGAGAAAAGTGGTCAACTTATACCATTAATCTCTTAAGATAGTGTTACTACAACAAAGATAAGACCAATGATAGTGAATGGACTGGTTAGGCTAACAAGCTTCAAGGGTTTAGATTAACCTAACGCAGGTCGTGGTGTCCCTCTACGTTTGCAAAACGTAGAAGGAGGTTCACTAGTTAGTTGTTTGTTGTTATAGCTAACCGAAGATCAAGAACCGTGATGTTTGGAATCGGTTTTAGAATGATGTTCTTGGTGAAGCTATGAAGTTATTGAAGTAAGAAAGAAATAAGCTAAGAGCATATTTCTCAAGGAAGAAGAGAAGATTAGGGAGATGGTGTTATCTGCCCAAATATGTTGTTCTTGTTTATGGCTAAGTCATCTATTTATATGGAGGAGATGTAAGCCTTTTAGTCCAGTTAACTAAACTAGTTAGCCTCTAGTTTGCATAGAGAGTTGACCTTTATGGGCGGGAAGGTTTGGACCGCTGGTCCATAGTTAAAATAATATTACTTTGTCTAAGCATGTCCTTTGCTCAGAGGAGACAAGGATGTGAACAATGATGTGACATCGTACTGTAGCACGTGGGTACTTGTTTACATAAGTTTGGGCGGGAAACGAAGCTTTTAACCTTTTAACCCTTTTAGCGTTAATGTGTTTCAGTCATTTTATTATTTCCTTGGGCTACCCCCGTCATCAGCCCCCCAAGTCAGAGGTATTTGAGGAGTATGCTCAAGGGCTTCTGACTTTTGCACACATTTTGTTTATTGCTTAAAGGCTTCAAGGCTTGAAGGCTCCGAAGCTTTGATCAGTTTTGATTGTTTTTTGAATTATTGATGTGACAGTTGATGTGATTGTAACTGTCAGATTACGGTTTCCAATAACTGCTTTTCATTAATAGTTATTAACTAGATAACTATTCATTTCTTCTATCTTTCTCTTAAAAGTTTCCACCATAAACACTTACAAGTTTCCTTCAATCTTCCCACAGGTTAGTCTCGATCCTTCATCTTTCTTTCAAAATTATGGTTGCCAAAAAAGATCTTTCGATCAGTTTTTCCCGATTGACCCAAGAAGAGGTCGAATCGTTTTGTATTGAATGGGGGATAGGGTTAAAGTACAAACCGATTACTCCGCCGGTCGATTCTTCCATCGATCGTTGTCCGGCGGGTTTTATCGCTTTATATTGCCGTCATTTCGAATTTTCTAACCTCCGACACCCTTTTTCGGTTTTTGTTCTTAATGTTTTGGAGTATTATCGTATATCATTCGGCCAAATCCATCCGTTAGGGCTTGCTAGGGTTTTGCATTTTGAAGTTTTGTGTAGAGCCCTAGGTTATGACCCTTCGCTGTTGAATTTTCGCCGTTTCTTTCGCTTAGCGAAAAATGGTGATTGGTACACGTTCGAACATACCAAGGTTGATATATGTTTGGTTTCCTCGACGGTTACAACCCTCGGTTCTTGGAAGGACAGTTTTTTCTTTGTTTCCGATTCTATCCTTCCGTTCAAGCCTGTTTGGAGACAACCCGAGGCTGTTCTAAATGAACCGGAGCCAGCCGAGTCGGAGTTGAATGAGGCTTTTTGAAATCGATTAGGAAATGTCCATCGCGTCTTCGTCCTTTTCCCGAACACCTTCTTGTGTTGTTAGGAATTAACAAACTTTGGGATAAGCCTAATCGGGATCCCGTGCTTATGAGGGATAATAAGGGTATGCATTTGTTTATCTCGTATTTGCTTTATCTTGTTGATATGTTTGCTAATGGGTTTCTTTTGTGTTTGCAGTCATGTCGGCTTCGGACTTCTTAAAGAGCGATGATACTTCTGACGTTGGTTTTACTGATGCTGCGGCTGTTGTTGGTGATGATTCGGTGGCTCGGGGGAAGGAGGGTCGATTTGAGGATGCTGAGTATGCTGGGGTTGCAAATGTTAAAGGGTTCACCAAGAACGTTGTTCCAAAATCTTCCAATCGTCGTTCCACACGTCGTTTGTTAAAGTCTATTGCCGCCTTATCCTCTCATGAGCCAGTTGAGGTTAGTGATGATATTCATGTTTCTGAAGACCAAGGCCCAACTATGGAGGCTGAGAAGGAATAGGGGTTGGTGGTTTCTAAGAAGAAGAAGTTGACTGGCAAGAAGGTTGAGATGCCAGTCGTTCAAGGGTTGGACGGGAATGCAGTTTATGTGCCAGGATGGAGTGTCAAGGTTGGGGATAGTTTCAAGGATCCCGAGGTTTGTGCTGATGCATTGGCTCATTTTGCTCCTCCGGGGGTTCGTGATACTATCTCCAAGATGGAAGGTGAATCCCTGTTGTCTAGGTTGATTTTGAACTCTTGTAACTTTTCTGCCCTTTTGGCAGAAGGTGTTACTCAGTTTCGCACGGGGATGGAGGAGTATGAGGAGTTCATGAAGTCGAAGGAGAAGATGAAGGCCTCTATGGCGGTTATGAAGAAAGAAGTTGAAGGTTATTCAGAGAAGGAGAAAGTGCCACTAGTAGAAAAAAGCCTTTTAATGACACACAATTTATGACACGTGGTGATTTACGACACGTAAATGTGTGTGTCATTAAAAAAAGTGTCATATTTTCTAAAATTCAGGATATTTTTGACACTTATTTTTGAATGTCATCAAACAAGTGTCATAACCCCTTAAAAAACACTGGATAAATAAATAATGTGGGTCCTCCTAATAAAAAATTGAACACCCCGCTTAAAAATTAAGCCATAAACTGCTTCTCCAGTACATACTCCATCAGTCCACAATCTAGGGTTTAGTTATCAAAATTACACACATAGGAGCCATTATACACATACCAACCACGATTATCTTCTCCATCAGTCTACATACCTGCATATGGAGATTATCTTCTCCATCGGTTCACAAAATTACACCCATTGAAGTTATTGTTGACGGATTTCAGTCCATAATTGAAGGATTATTTCTGCACTTAATCTATCGTGAGGTATTTGCCTTTAATTTTGCATTCTTCATAATAGGCTAGGGTTTCAGAATCTGGTTATTTGGAGTTGCGATTTATTAGTTTTATAATAGGCTAGGGTTTCATAATCGGCTAACTATTGTTTACTTTCATATTGAGTTACAGATTGCTAGTTCAAAACTTCAATTTATTGTATTCTACATGCTGAAATCAGAATGGTTGCTGATTACTTAGAATGTTTTATACTCTTTTGATTGTTTGCTGATTGCTTAAGTGTGATAATCATAATGCTTGCTGATTGCTTAATTAATTGTTATTTTAATGGCATGATAGCATAAAGTTTGATTTTGTTTAAGTATAAAGTTTGATTTTTTTATGTATAGATTTTGATTATGGTATTGTACTGTGTATACAATTTTCAATCAAGAATTACAAAAAAATGTATATTATATTTAATTTAAGGCTATTTTATCTAATACATCAAAATTCTTCTAACTTCTATAATTTAGGCAGCATATGTTGAAATTGAAGGATCTCAATCTCCGTTTCTCTCGAAACAGTACATGGTTGCAGAACCAACACACTCGGGCTTTTGTTAGTTGGCTTAAGAAAGAGGTGCATTAATAAATAAGTTTATTAGAAATACATTGATTTTTTTAATGACTTAATTTGTTTGAACTACTTAATTTTATTTCCAATAGGTTGAAAAACGTTTGGCTAATGGCGAAGATATTAGTGATAGTGTTCGCTGGTTGGCCAAAGGGCCTAGTTATTCGGTTAATAAATATAGTGGTTTTGCCATAAACGAGTATCATTTCCATACAACATCTCGAGATGAATCTAGAACAACTCAATGCAGTGGAGTATCTTTAGTTGCACATGCTATGCAGATTGCTAGTGCAAAAGATGCCAATCCCGTGTATGGATCTGTTACTTACTTCAGACTTATAAAGGAGATATGGGATCTTGATTATCACATGTTTACCGTTCCGGTTTTCATGTGTGATTGGGCTGATAGTCGTGGAGTAAAAAAGGACGATTTTGGCTTCACGGTGGTTAACTTTGAAAGGCTTGGTCACCAATCTGAACGCTTCATATTAGCTAGTCAAGCTAGACAAGTTTTTTATGTTCAAGATCAACAAGATTATAAGTTATCTGTTGTTGGCTTCACACCACATAAGATGTACAAATATGGAGCAACTGCTGAAACTGATGACATGTTGGAATTCGAGGTTATTGTTAATGTTACACAAGACACCGCTTTAGTAGACCTTGATGAAGCTTTTTTGTGTACGCGCACGGATGCTGCATATTAGTTTAAAATTTTTTGTTGTTTTGTGTTTTTATTTTAGTAGTTATTGGTGTTTAATTTTGCTGTAACTGATATTTTATTTAAATTACTTGGGGTGTGTTTATTGTTATTTCAATAGTTGGCTGTTATGAAGATTATTGTGAAGTTTTAGATGTAATTTCAATCTGTTTTTAATTAAATTATTGGCTGTAACTAATATTTTATTTGAATCAGGATGAAACAGCTAGTTGTTTGTGGTGACGTGGAATCGAATTCGAGTTCGGATCAAGGTGAAGATTCCAAATCACAAAGGGGACCGACTATAAAATCAAAACCTAATAAAGGGAAAACCCTTATTAGTTACAACAAAAGAGGGGTCCCCATTGGAGAAGGAGCAAAAAAATTTGTTACTTTTGAGGGAATGGTAGCAAGAAATATGGTTCCTATAATTTACGAGTCTTGGACAAACGTTCGTGCAGAAACAAAACAAGAGTTATGGGAATATGTCTTGGTAAACCAAACTTCTGACTTAACTTCAAATAATCATTTACTTTTGTTGAAAATAATATATTTGCGTTTATGTTGTAGGAATACTTTATACTTGACCCAAAGAGCCGGAAACAAATTATCCAGTCAATTGGGATCAAATGGCGAAATTTCAAACATTATTTATACACGAACTAAATTGAGAATCATATAGATAACCCTGGGGCGGAGAATTTACTCAAACCTCCGCCTATGTATCCGTCCATTAAAAAAGACGAGTGGAAAGTTTTTGTAGCGCAAAGACTTTCAAAAAAGTGGCAGGTTCGTTAAACTTTTTGTATGTAGGAGACAAGTAAGAAACGTATGACACTTTTTCTAGCGCATGACACTTAAATTTTCTAATAATGCAGGAGACAAGTAAGAAACGTAAAGAAACGCGTGCAAAGAATATATACAATCATCGTCTAAGTAGAAAAGGATATGCTGGACTCACTGTTGAAATTGTATGTAAATAATTACATAATTTACTTGTATTTGTCTATGCAAATCCACTTATGTTGTTCAGATGCAAGAAACCGGAAAGGAGGAAGACGAGATTGATAGGTTATTGTTGTGGAAAAAACCAAGAGAACGGAAAACAGGAGGTTTCGACTCAAATGTCCATGAGATTGTTAATAAAATTGTAAGTTTTTCTATTTAGTCTTGCAAATCAGGTTAAGGTCAAAACAGCTTGCGCGCGCGTGTTCGTTAGCGCGCAGGTGCAGGTCAGCGCGTGCAGATCAGTTCTGCGCGTGCAGATCGGCTTGTGTTCGTTAGCGCGCAGGTGCTGGTCAGCGCGTGCAGATCAGTGCGCACACGTGCAGATCGGCGTGTGTTCGTTAGCGCACAGGTGCTGGTCAGTATGTCACAGTTCGGATCTCATGCGTGCCGGTTAGCGCGTGCAGATCAGTTTTAGGTTAACTAAAAAGATTTTAGTTAATATGTCCTGTTAGCGCGCACACGTGTAGATCAGCATGTGTTCGTTAGCACGCAGGTGCTGGTCAATATGTCCTGTTCAAATCACACGCGTGCTGTTCAGCGCGTGCAGATAAGTTTTAGGTTAATAAAAAGATTTTAAGTCAACTCTTGAAACAAGTAAATAGGAACTTGTCAGCGTGTGCAAATCAGTTGCAGCTCAGCGCGTGCAGATCAATTCTGCAAGTGCAGATCAGCGCACACGTGCAGATCAGCGTGTGTTCTTAGCGCGCCGGTGCTGGTCAGTATGTCCTGTTTAGATCACATGCGTGCTAGTCAGCACGTGCAAATCAGTTTTAGGTTAACTAAAAAGATTTTAAGTTAACTCTTAACACAAGTAAATGGGAACTTGTCAGCGCTTGCAGATCTGTTGCAGGTCAGCGCGTGCAGATCAGTTCTGCGCGTGCAGATCAGCGAGCACACGTGCAGATCAGTAGGGGCTGATGTGCTTACACAGGCCCTCGATAAATTCAAGTTGTTAAGGCAGTTCTGGAATTTCAAGTTATCTACAGTTCTAAAACATTCAAATTTGTTAAGGGCAGTTTTGGAATTTTATTAAATTCAAGATGTCATGGACTTTTAATTGTGTTTGTGCTTGTTTTGATGGTTAGTATTTGAGATTGTTAATATCCCAATTACAGGACGCGCTACAAAAATCAGGAATTAATGTAGAGGATATATGTGGACAATATGATGTGCTTACACAAGCCCTCAGTACCAAAGAACAACGTGGACATGTACGTGGGATGGGTAAATTTGTTACGCCCCGCCAATATTTTTTCTTACCCAAGACGGTGAAGAAGATAATGGATACAGAGAAGAAGAAGGTGGATCAAAGGTTCGTTAAACTTGAAGACGAGGTAGAGAAATTGAAAAGGGGTATGAATAATGCTTCCGAAGCTGAAAGTTGCCAAATTTGGGGCAATGAAGACTTTGAAGACGAACCATATGAAGAACCATGTGTAAGTCTTTATAATTTGTAAGTAACAAATAATTGCATGTCTTGATTACAACTAACCTCTGATATATTTTTAGGGTAACTCGTGTTATCTTGCGGTTGAGGTTGCTACGAATATAGTCGCCACAAGAACCGTATTAATGGAAACAAGTGAGAACATTTAAGTTATGATGGAATGCAGTCTAAAAGGAGAATCTTCACTGCCAATTCCGCTAGAGGAGTTAATATTTAAAGTCAAAGATGGAGTGGGACACATACTAAGTTGGCCAACACATCTTGTCATTCATGTCTCGGAGTTGGTAATATTAGTTACATAGATTTATTGCATATGTACATGAGGTCTAATTTAAGTTATGTATTTATATTTTCTTTAGAGAAAGGCAGTGAGGGTTGAAGAAAGCCATGGAGGCTGATAGGGCCAAGTTGGATGCTGACCGTGAAGCCTTTGAGGTGCAGATGAGAGCCTTCGAGATAGAGAAGAAAGGCTTGAAGGCTTCGGTTACTCAGACTTCTGATGACAACAAGTGGTTGATTGAGCATGGGTTTCAGCAAGTTGTATCTTACTTGCTTCATTCTAAAGAGTTTAAATCGGTGTTGGGTGATGTTTACACGAAGCTGCTAGGTCATGGGAAGCATTTGGGCTTCATTGCAGGCTTCCATCATCACGAAACCGGTCAGCCTATGGAGCAGTCCCCCTTGTTCAACCCTGAAGCCTACAAGCTTTTTACTGGTTCAATTCATGCGATGGAAAGGCTCACTTACCCTTATGTGGGTGTGGTTTCATCATGCTATGGTAAGCCACTTTCAGTTTTGCAGGGTTTGAAACCAGCCGGCCTTGATGAGAAGGTTGCCAAAGAGGTGATTGAGTCTTTGTCGAAAAAACGTTCCCGTTCTGGTGATAGTGAAGAGACTTTATCTGGGGAAAGCGACGGGTCTCATGTGGCAAGCCTCGAAGGCTCGGCTGTTGCTGATGTTTCCCGCAAGTCAAGAAGTCCAAGAAGGCTAAGGGTGGTAAGGCTAGTACCTCAAAGCCTGTTTCTGATGTTTAAACACTTTATTCGTAGCTTTCTTAGCACTTTAAAACAATGTTATGTAATCTTTAAACAATGTAGGTTTGGCATGAAACTCTTAAAGTTTCTGCCTTGTGGTTGTGTTTGGCCTTTTTGGCCCTTTGAACATTTTCTTAGGAATCCTTGTGATTTCCTTGTTTTAGCCTTAATTGGCTTATTATGTATGAATGCTTGTTTAGCTACGGCCTTGTAATGGCCTTGTTTATGAACTGTGATGTTCTGTGTATTTTGGTTGCTTGTCTTGTTAGTTTGATGTGATTTTAGCTAACTTTCCTTAAAAAGTTTTAGTGCTGCAGTCACTTTAGCTTCAAGGCTTCATTAGGTAAAAAGCACATGTTGACTATCCTTTGTATCACTACTTAGTGTGTGTTTTTTGTTTTTGTAAGCTTAAGGAACGAATTGGTGTAGACTATTCAGACCTGTCTATGAGACAAGTTTTAGTTGAAAAAAAATTTCTAAGTCTCATGGAGTAGGATTGACATAGGAACTCACCCCTTATATAGATCCATTCAACCCTTGAACCTATTGAGCGATGTGGCCTGGGAGCTCATCCCCTTACATGGCCCTTGCCATGGAGTTTCTTACTAGGTTCTCAACCTGATTATAGGATAGTAAATACAAGTTATGACAAAAAGTTTATCATTCATTCAAGAGGTTGTTGTTTTACAAAAAGGAAAATTGTACATCTCTTGAAATATATTTTTACATTTTGATTAGGTATGGAACCTTTTAAGGGTTTTGCCGTTCCAGTGTCTTGGAAGCCTTTTGCCTTCTGCGTCGGCTAGCTTGTAGGATCCACCCTTGTGGGCTTCAAGGATTGTGTATGGTCCTTCCCACTTTGGGCCAAGTTTTCCTTGATTTTCTTTCTTGCTGGCCTCGTTGTTTCGGAGTACAAGGTCTCCAGGCTTTAAGCGTTCATGCTTTACTCTAGCATTGTAATAAGCTTCCATTTTTTGCTTGTATTTAGCCTCTTGTATTACGGCTTGATCACGAATTTCTTCGAGGAGTTGCAAATTCAACATGGTCTCATTGTTGTTTGATTCGAGGTCCATGTTGAGTGTTCTTTGAGTCACAACTCCGACTTCGGCTGGGATTACGGCTTCCGATCCGAACACTAGGCTATAAGGCGTTCGCTTGTGGCTTGTCTTTTCGGTTGTTCTTATTTCCCATAGAACGTTTGTGAGTTCTTCAAGCCAATTGTTGTTGTGCCTTCCCAGCCTTGTTTTGATTCCTTCAACGATAGTTCTGTTTGTTCTTTCAACTTGGCCGTTGAATTGTGGGTATGCAACTGAGCTGAACACTTGAGTGATTCTGAACTCTTTGCACCATGTTCTAAAAGGCTTCTCAGCAAATTGTTTCCCATTATCTGTGACCAACACTCCTGGCAGCCCATAACGGCAAATGATGGTTTCCCATACGAATTCGATGACTTGTTTGCCCGTTATTTTTGCAAGTGATTTGACTTCAGACCACTTGGTAAAGTAGTCAACTGCTACTAACAAAAACTTTACCCCACCCTTGGCCGGTGGGAATGGACCGACAATATCCATTCCCCATTTGTGAAAGGGCCAAGCTGAGGAGATGAGGACTAGATCGTGTTTAGGGCTTTTGGGAACCAGTGCATGAATTTGACAAGCTTCACATTTCTTGAGTTGTTCCGTTGCTTCTCGGTGCATGTTGGGCCAGAAGTATCCGAGATTCATCAATTTCGCAACCACCGTTCTTGGCCCAATATGAGCTCCACATATCCCCTCGTGAACCTCTTTGATCAGATATTGACTTTGTTCAGGGCCTACACATCTCAGTAGTGGTGCAAGGTAGCCCTTTTTATAAAGCGTTTCTCCTTGCAACACATACTGTCTGGATTTGATTCGAACCCTTTCAGCCTCAGTCTGGTCCAAAGGTAACTCACCATTTTTGAGGAACCTTTCTATGGGAGTCATCCAATTGGAACCTTTTTCAGTGATTACATCTTGAACCTCCAATTCTTGAATTGAAGGAGTTTTCAGCACTTCCACCAGTACTTTCTTGGTGAGGTGTGCAAAAGTGAGGGATGCTAGTTTACTCAGGGCATCGGCTCTCTTGTTTTGTGATCTTGGGACTTGTTTGATGGTGCATTCTTGAAACGTGGTCATCAACCCTTTTGCCTTTTCACGGTACTTCTTCATGTTGGGCTCTTTGGCTACATAGCTGTCATTGACTTGACTTGAAACAAGCAACGAGTCTGTGAAGACTTGTAGCTTTTGGATCTTCATCTCTTTGGCAATCTTCAGACCAGCGATCAATGCTTCGTATTCAGCTTCGTTGTTGGTGGTCTGAAATTTAAGTCGAAGAGCATATGTAAATTCTAACCCTTCGGGGTTGATTAAAACAAGCCCAGCTCCTGACCCTTTGATGCTGGAAGCTCCATTGGTAAAAAGCTTCCATGCTTCAGGGTTAGAAGGTTCAGTGGCAGTAGTGTGTATTTCAGGAATGACTTGTTTTGGTATTTCTACAATGAAGTCCGCCAAGACTTAGGCTTTGATAGCTTTTCTTGGGACATAGGTGATGTTATGTTCACCTAGTTCCACAGCCCATTTGGCCAATCGGCCTGAATTTTCTGGTTTTTCAAGCACACTTTTGTTGGGTTGGTCAGTCACCACTTGTATAGGGTGTGCTTGAAAGTACCTTCGAAGCCTTCTGGCCGTTTGAATTAAGGCGAGGGCAAGTTTTTCTAAAGGAGGGTATTTGACCTCTGCCAATTTTAGTGTTTTACTAAAGATATAAACGGGTACCTAAACTTTGTCTCGTTCGATGGTTAGAACCGCGCTTAATGCTTCTTCAGCAACTGAGAGATAGACATAGATCAATTCTCCCGTTTCAGGGGCTGCAATAGCTGGGAGTGAAGCCAAGTGTTGCTTCATTTGATTGAAGGCTTCTTCCGTCCACCTGAAATCTTTCTTATTGGTGCAACCCTTTAGTGTTTTGAAGAAAGGTAGGGATTTCTCAGCAAGCTTAGAGGTGAAACGCTTCAAGGTTGCAAGCCTTCCATTCAGACTTTCCACTTATTTTTTACTTTGTGTGGATTTGGTTTCAAGAACAGCCCTGACTTTGTTGGGATTAGCTTTTATGCTTTGTTTTCCCACAATGTGCCCCAAGAACTTGCCTTCTTCGAACCCGAATTAGCATTTTCCAGGGTTAAGCTTCATGTTGATTTTTCTTAAGTTTTGGAAGGTTTCTTGTATGTCTTCAAGCATTTGATGCTCGGTTTTGCTTTTGATTACCAGATCATCAACATAAGCTTCCAGGTTTCTGCTAATTTGGCTAGCGAATGCCTTGTCGATCAAACGTTGGTAGGTTGCACCGGCGTTTCACAGGCCAAAGGGCATCTGTTGGTAACAGAAAATACCCTTGTCCGTGTGGAATGCGGTTTTTTCTTCATCTTCCACTCTCATGAGGATTTGATGGTAACCCTTGTAAGCGTCGAGAAAACACTTAAAAGGATGGCCGGTTAAAGAGTCAACCTTGAGGTCCATTTCGGGTAAGGGATAGCAATCCTTTGGACATGCTTTGTTTAAGTCTTTGAAGTCGATGCACATTCTCCAATACTTGTCAGGCTTTCGAACCATGACTGGATTAGCTACCCAAGATTGGTACTTGACCTCGCGTAGGATCCCAGCTTGTACAAGCTTTTCAACCTCTTGACATGCTGCCAAGCTTCTTTCAGGAGCTAGGCTCCGTTTCTTTTAGACAACAGGCTTGACATCGGGAGGTATTTTTTGCTCATATTCTGCAATGCTTCGAGGGATGCCTGTCATGTCTTCCGGGCACCAAGCAAAGACATCGTTGTATTTTATCAACAGCTTTTCAATGTGTGAAAGTGTTTCTTTGGAAAGGCTTGTGTTTACCCGTACCTTTTGATCAGGGTACTTGGGGTTTATGATTAAGCCTTGCTCTTCGTATTTGCTTTTTGAGCTTTCCCCTTCAACCGTGTGAACCTCTTGGGTAGGTTGAAGGGTTGCAATTCCCCTGTCGGTGGGAAACTTCACAGCACCTTGACTAACCGAAACAGCCATGTTGAACACACATTGCCCTGGCCTTCCTATGATCACATCATAGTTGGAAGGTGTATTGATAACCACAAAAGTGAGTGGTTTGGTTTTCTTCTTCCTGCCTTCACTAAAACAGACATCAAGGGTTAGTGGCCTAAAGGCTTCAAGGGTACATCAGCGATACCTTTTACAGATGACTCAGAGGGTTGAAGCCTTGAACGTTCTTCCTTGATCAGCCGGTTGAAGAATCTTTCATACATGATCTATGTGGCTGCCCCTGTGTCGATGTAGGCTTTGTTTGTTTAGAGTGTTCCCACATTCGCTTCCACCGTTAGAGGGTTTGAGAGTAAGTTACCTTGAGGCGGTGGGAAGCAGATGCATTGAATCTCCCAAGCTTCCAAGCGTTGTCGTTTGTGGGAACACCTTGGTCTATATTCACCATATTCACTTCTTTGCTTTTTCTTTCAGCCATCTTGTCTTTGACCCCTTTCACCAAATGAGCCAATTCTCTAGACTTGACGGCTTCCTCAATTCTTCTCTTGAGTTGAAAGCAATCGTTTGTGTGGTGACATTTTTCTTCGTGGAACTCGCAGAACTGGGTGGAGCTTTCGTTCTTCTTGCTTTTAGGCAAGGGTCGAGGAGGTCGGAAGTTGTGTTTCACTTCTTCGGTGGCAAGGATCTCCTGAGGGGTTTTAGTTAAGGTTGTGAAGTTCACAGTCTTCTCCCTGCTTGGAGGGTTCCAGCCTTCAGGCCTTCGTTGATCTGAGCTCCTGGGGTATTTGTCATAGGGATTGTAGTTCCCTTTCTTTCGGTTGGGGCTGTTGCCTCGCCAACTGGGAGCTCTTTTCTTTATTCTTTGAAATCAACGGCCTCCTCGCCTCTTATATGAGCTTCAGCCCGTTCGAGAGCTTTTTCGAGGGTTTTAGGTAGGCACTTGTTAAAGTCCCTTGTGAGGTATTTGGAGGTGATGGCATTCATGAAGCCTGCCACCCTCATTTTTTTGTCAACCCCCACATATTGTAACCCTTCTTTCTTGTACCTTTCGATGAAGTCTCGAAGGCTCTCATCATCTTTTTGCTTTATCTGAAAAATGACCGTGGCATCCTTGACGTACCTTCTTTGTTGTGAGAAGTGGGCAAAGAAGCCCTTGCTCAGATTGTCGAAGCTTCGAACGCTTTGAGCAGGAAGGTCATTGAACCATATCCTGGCTGACCCAACTAACGTTTGCATGAACATCAAACAACATTCAGCATGGGACCATTTTTCAATTCTGGCCGCCCCGGTGAAGACCTAGAGGTGGTCTTCGGGATCTTCAGTCCCATCATACGTTCTTATATGGGGTGGCATCCTGATTTTTGTTTGAAAGTCATAACCGGCGATTTGTTGAGAGAAACAGGATAGGTTGCCGACTTGTAAGGTTTTGCCAAATTTTCATCTAACCTTACAGCAGGATTATGGCTCGTTGTTCCTTGGTGAGTAACAAGTGCTTGGTTGATGAGATGGGTCTAAGGGAAGTGTGCCATCATTTGAGCCATCATCTGAGGCATCAGGTTAAAGCCTTGAAGGCTTTCAGGGGTTGCTGCTGTTTGACTTGTTCCCATGGGAGTGCTCATCGCAGCACTTCGAGCCAAGGGCAAGACCGATATGGCCTGCTCCCATGTGGTGGCTGTGGGAGGAACACTTGAAGCTGGTGACTGCCATATTTGGTCGAGAGTGGTCTCGTGTCCAAGGGGTTGTGAAGTGAACAAAGGGAAAGCCGTTGGGCTTGGCCTCCCATAGGTGTAAGGAGATGGGTTAAAAGGTTGGCAGGTTACACTTGGACCAGCTTCAAAAAGAGAAGCAGCCGGTCGTGAGCTGATTGGAGGAGAAGGTGTTCGTCCGAGCGACAATGAGGGCTCCGATTCGTCATAATCTAGCCTTATTTGTATCCCCTTTTCTCTTTCTAGGCTCACGTGTTGGTTAAGAAGATGTCTTAGTTGCAAGAAATTTCATGATACCCCTTTCAGCGTCATGTCAACACGTTCCGGGGTGTTCGTGACTCATGCATGAGGAGAAGGAACTCCGGATCGTGAAGGGTTTGGAGTTCGGAAAGGTGAAAACTCAAGGAACAAGGGTTCCGTTCGAGTTCCTCCCGGAGTGGAAAAAATCAAGGTTGTTGCCAGAGTTTCTTGTCCGGCATTTGGTGTCGGTGTTCTTGACACTTGGTTGACTTCACCTAGAGATCCACCTTCCGACATGGTGATGGAGCTACACTACTGGTCTTTATGATAAAGTAAGCGGCGTAGTCTCACGGTGGGCGCCAACTTGTTGCTACAACAAAGATAAGACCAATGATAGTGAATGGACGGTTAGGCTAACAAGCTTCAAGGGTTCAGGTTAACCTAACGCAGGTCGTGGTGTCCCTCTACGTTTGCAAAACGTAGAAGGAGGTTCACTAGTTAGTTGTTTGTTGTTATAGCTCACCGAAGATCAAGAACCGTGATGTTTGGAATCGGTTTTAGAATGATGTTCTTGGTGAAGCTATGAAGTTATTGAAGTAAGAAAGAAATAAGCTAAGAGCATATTTCTCAAGGAAGAAGAAAAGATTAGGGAGATGGTGTTATCTGCCCAAATCTGTTGTTCTTGTTTATGGCTAAGTCATCTATTTATATGGAGGAGATGTAAGCCTTTTAGTCCAGTTAACTAAACTAGTTAGCATCTAGTTTGCATAGAGAGTTGACCTTTATGGGCGGGAAGGTTTGAACCGCTGGTCCATAGTTAAAATAATATTACTTTGTCTGAGCATGTCCTTTGCTCAGAGGGGACAAGGATGTGAACAGTGATGTGACATCGTATTGTAGCACGTGGGTACTTGTTTACATAAGTTTGGGCGGGAAACGAAGCTTTTAACCTTTTAACCCTTTTAGCGTTACTGCGTTTCAGTCATTTTATTATTTCTTTGGGCTACCCCATCATCAGATAGTAATACTAATAACAATAATAGCGTCCCAAGAAAACCGCAAGAACTTTAAAATCAAAAAGTGGTTTCTTTAATCAAGAAAAATTCAGCCAAGATATTGCAAAGATGGTTAATATGCATGACTATGTAAATTCAGGCTGGATGTACCCTGCAAACAACAATGAACCTGCCTTTTTGAATTATGTAAAACCCCTTCAACCTAAATTTACCGTTTACCCCTGGATACACTTAAAAGTGATTGTTTAGTGTTATACAAACTGTAAAGACAAGCCCTTTTGAATCTGGTTACCATGATTGCAAGTGAGTTAAAACCGTCGATTGCTGAAGCACTTATTTGTGCAAAAGAATGGCTGCAACATGGAAATTCACAAGCAGGTACCTTTAGTTCTTGAGTAATAGTTGCAAGATTTTAATTCATTTTGAAGTAGGCAGTAATATATATATATATATATAGGTATTGGATCATTTCAGAAGTTTTTTTACAGCGAGAAGTGCGAGAATTAAATGTGTAACTCTATCAATCCCTAATTTCACTCAATTTCTTATGTGTAGGTGCATTGTGTATGTGTGTAACTACGTATGTTTGTATATGTGTACGTATGTTTGTATATATGTATGTATGTTTGTATGTGTGTAGGTACATAGGTTTGAATGTGGCTCGGTACATTTATATGTTTGTAGGTAGGTTTGAATGTGCAATTAAGACATAAAGACAATAAATCTACATATATGTATGTAACATCATATGAAAGGGAGTGAAATTAGGGATTAATTGAATTATACCTTCACTTCTCGCACTTCTCGCTGCAATATCACTTCTCGCAATATATATATATATATATATATATATATATATATATATATATTTGTGCTTATGCAAACACCAATTTATGAATTCATGGCAGTAGTGAATTGTTCTTGAATCTTGCAATTGACATGTGTATATGTTGACTATGAGTCAACATCAATTTAGAAGAAATCGAGCAATCGAGGGGTCATCAAGCAAATGTGAGAAATTCTTGACTCTCTTATGTAAGCAATTGCATGAGATTGAATTTGTAGAAGGAATTGGTTTGTTTCTATAATTTGTTTAGGTACAAAATTTGATTGTAGTTTTAATGACCAAATTGTGAATAACTTGGTAATAATAAGAGTTTTGAGTACACTTGTTTGGGTTCTATATTAGTAACACACTTAGCTTCTTGGATTCTTCCTAACATGCTGGCGTGTGCTTTCAGGTGATAGCCCGCTGCTGGTTGATCACGAACTGAGTTTCTAGTGGGATTGATCACGGTAATGTTTTGCGACTGTCTGTTGGAAATGTGTCAGCTTACTTTTGTTGTATATATGAACTTAAACCTTTGGCATAATTAAACAAAAAAATTAGGGACCTATTTCTGCAAATTATCTTTAAAAAGGCTTAGTCATTATTACAAATTTTCGGATGTTACAACTTATATAGTAGATTTTAACATAATACTGAGTTATTTCACGCGGTGTGTTTGATTGCGACTTGGATTTTGTGGAAAAGGAGGAATGTGTTAGTGCACAAGGGAAGCCCAATTCATCTTGTAAGTATGATGGAGGAAATAAATGTGCTAGGATTTCTTTGGATAAAAAATAGGGGGAAAAGAAGGTCTTACTTGGGAGTATTGGTGTCGGTTTATTGTATAATGGGGTGTGGTTCATTACTTATGTCCTTGTTCTTTTGGCGGCGTGCTTTCTGTAATTAGGTGTTTGTGGTTGTAATAGTGTTTCTAGTGTCTTGCTAGTGTGTTTAATAAAATTTTTGTTAGTCGTTCAAAAAAAAATAAAAAAATATTGAGTTATTTCAAATAACAAACAGAGTTGTATCAAATAATTTGACACACATAATAACAATAATAATAATAACAATAATAATAAAAACACTTATCTTGTGACTACGGGTCGCATGACTTCCATACATGTCGTATGGGTTATATATGCGTTGATGTCATATGAACATGTCTTCCACATGAGTTGTTTGGTTGGATGGTCGTCATACGAGTCGTATGCAGACCATTAGGGTCGTATGGATCATGTGACAAAAACGATGTGATAGGGATAGTGGACTATCAAATTTGGCAGAGGTTCTTAAGCATTCTTGATAGATATATTCTTGAGATGCTTAAGGGAGCCCACCAACCTAGTAATTATTTAAAAATGAAAAGGCCCTACCACATATAGTCATGAATACTAACCATTCTCTCCACAAAATGACACAGCAAAAATTGCACTCTCAAAATTGTTGTCTAATAGTTCCAACATATCAGCTAAAACCTAAAAGTAGAGTTGTCTGTTAAACATCTGTGTTTCTTGCAATGATTCATTTACCTAAATCTGTGCTCTAAAAGCTAGTTTTAAAGTTTAAAAGACAGTAAGAAAAAAGAAGTATGAAAACTGTGTTGAAAGAATACTTAAAATAGACTCCTTATCAACCCAAGCATAATACCATTAGACAACAAAATACTAGATAAAAGCAGCAGCAGCATAGCTTAACAACATTGCAAGTCAAAAACTGGTAGACAAGAAGCATTCTGAAAATGTCACATTTGAAAAATAAGTATCCAACTCTCAAAAATAGAAAAACAAGTGACAATCTATAAATTCTAAAACTCGACTAGCTGTGACATTACCACCCATCATCACTCTAGTTCATCCTCCTGATGAGCTCGTTGATGAAATCTTCACGGTTTCCAGCATCCCCACCCTCAACATAATGGTTTCTCTTCTTTTTCAAACCACCCAAAGGTGCTTTCAACTTGAATGGCCACAAGAAGTTGTTGGCTTCCTTGAAGTGAGGTCCGGCTGTCAAGATCTCGTGAATCAAATCCTCAACACAGATGATACCGAACTTTCCAAGTCCCTGTTATATTAGAAAACAATTCAATTACTGTTGCTAATAATATTCATTATTTTAAAATATGATTAAACAGAAAAATATAAAACACACAAACCTGTTCAACAATAGAGTTGTCGGTCAAAGGAATGCGTTGTTTGTTAAGCTTTCCATAACCTCTCTTGTAAATCAACTCCTTCACACTCTTCAAGTTGGGGTAACTGAGAAAGATTGAAATTTTAAAGAAAATATAATATGAAAAGCAATGTAAAGACCATACTAAGTGTAAATATGCATACCCATAAGTAACATATGGTTCAACCCTGTGAAGCATGTTCAATGTGGCTTTGTTGCATTTCAAGAAAACACCATTGAAAATCTGTTGATAAAAACAGGATTAAGTTAAAAAAAATTAAGAAGGTGGACCATTAAGTATTACCGCATACTAAAAACTCATTTGTTTTCAGAATTGCTAACACTACAAGTGTACAACCAAACTCATGTGAATCAACTTTAACCAAACACAAAGTGAAAGTTTTGTTGCCCATTTAATTAACATAGAATATCCAAGACAACGTAATAACATCACAAGTAACCCACAAATGTATCAATGAAAACATAAATAATAATCTTAGGCATAGTGAAATAACCTGTCTCAGACGCAAAAGCTGCAAGATCTTCTTTGACTTTGGGTCCATAGCATTGATACTAGACAATTCAAAATGAAACAAAAATTAAGCTATTTCAATAGCATATGCACATAAAAACCCAACCAATGTCACAATAATCATAAAATAAAAACTTGATAAAAGAAGCAACATGCACCCTCTAATACGGATGATGAAAAGCATCTTGGCCTCGGGGTTGACATAAAATCCACCTTTCAATCTCGCCTCACGCTTGAGCTGAATCAACTCCCTGTCCTGCATTCAACGAAAAGCCAATACATATCAAACATATAACACCACATCATACAAACATATACTGACGAATAAAAGAGATAAATCACAAAATAATATACCTGAGCTTCATACTCCTTGCTGTACTGCTTAGCCCTGTTGAAGATCAACTTCCTGTTGACTGCATTCTTCTTCTTCAACTCCTCAGCCGCTTGCTTCTTTGCAAGAGCCCACTCTTCATTTCTTTTCTGTTTCTTCAAAACAGACTCCGGCACAATTTGTCCACCCTTAGCAACTTCAGCCATTTCTTATACCTACTCCACAAAAAACAATTTTAACCAAACAAATTACACATCGTCTAAACAAACAATTCCTTCACAACTAACTTCTACCATAAAACACACACAAGCATATATAAAGTATGTTGATCAAATACAAACAACTCTTAACATGAGAAACATACAAAATAACTCAAAGTTATTAATTCATTTAATAGGTTAAACTACTTGGCACGGTGCAAACAAGACAAGCTTTTTCACGATCCAGCTGAGCCTGAGCCTTCATTTAAACTCGTTTAGTTATTGAGCACGAGCACGAGCTCGAGCCTTGGATAAGAAGCTCGTTCAGGCTCGCCGAGCCTTAAAAAGCCTTGTATATTTTAAACTTTTCAACTTATAGACTTTTATGTATTAACTTTACATTGCACAACTGAGGTCAGCTCGGCTATGATACTACACGATCTCAAGCGGAGCTTAGGAATGTGATTTTATGTCAAAATATCTAATTAAAACCGTATAAAAAATATTCGATAAATGAGCCGATAACTTGGCATAACAACTTACGAGGCAAGCTCGAGCTTTAGAAAAAAGAGTTCAAAACAAACCATGCTCGAGCCTAAGCTCAGATCGGCTCGTTTGCACCTATACATACAGTCATACAGACACACATACTTATATGAATATAAAACTGCCCTAATTTGATATTTGCAACAGAAATACAGATCAAAATGAACAGATTAAAGCTTACAAGATATCAAAATCTAAGGATTAAAGCGTAAATGTCTGTTTATAATTTGATGTGATCAAAGAACTAATAAAAAAAAAATAAATAATAATAATATTCTGATAGTGGCTGTGTTTACAGAAGCATACCTAGTTGAAGCGGCACCAGCGACGAAGTGATTTGCAGGTGATACTAAAAAGAAAAGAAATTAGGGTTTGGTTTTGTAGGGTGTGTTTATAAAATGAGACGCATCCAATGGTCAGGATGAGGGACTGTCAATCTCAGCCGTTGATTTTCGGGCTTAGCCCATTGGGCTTTGTTGGTTTTTTATACAATGATTAACAGGCTTCTGTTCGTTCCTTTCTCGATACGATTATAAAACTAGATATATAATAATACGATTAATATTATATATATCAGTAGGATCGGTTTTGTCATTCAAAAGGGGGTGGCGCCGCAGCTTGTTGCCCGCTTACCTGCCTCTTTATTGTAATTGAAACTATTTTTAATATAATTTAACTCTTTGAAATTTTTTTTTTATTAAATTAATAGTATAAAAGTAGAAAGATATAAATTTTCATAAGTTAACGAGTGGTTCGGAGGTTAATCCTCGAGAATCACTTAACTATCGTAAGGTTGTATGTAGTGTAGCAATTTTTGGGTTAAAATCATCCTCCACACAACCCCCTAGGCGTTTTGTGGGGTTGGGGGGCAACAAATGCATGTCGTCATTTAACTTGGAAAATAATAATATTATATTATTATTGGGTAACTTTATGACGGTTTTGGACTACAACCACTACACTCTTAAATAAAAATTGTTCCCCTACTGACTAAACGCCACATGTAGAATATTGCTCCCCAAAATAGCCCCTCATGGTCTAAGTGGAGTTGGTACTTGATTTAACCGCCCACCATGGTTTTTATTTGAATCCTAGTGAAAATTAAGGTGATTCATTGATGTCGATTTGATTCAACCTATGTTTCAATCAACATATCGGTTTAACCATGAGCGATGGTCCAAACCTTCAATTGGGCCGATTTCGACTAAACCACCCACTTAGGTTTATACAACACTGATACAAAACCTAATAGCCCATGTAATGATGGTTTTAACTTTTAAGAGACATATAAAGCAAATTTATTTTTCCTTAAATGGATTATATACTCCTAAATTCGCCTAACCCCTAGTGCAAATTTAAACCCATGTCTCCGGTTAACTCAAAACATTATGGTACAATCCAAGAGTGTGCGAAACATTTCATAAGAACAAGGAACTTCGATTAGTTGGCATAGAAGTATACAACATAGCCATTAAAGCATTAGTCAAAACAAGAGCAAGCAATAACATTGTCTTAAAGGATGAAGCTAAAAGGTTTGGGTTCATGACGATACGAAACCAATCAATTGGATGGTAGATGGTGTGAAGGTTAAGATCGAGAATGAGAAGGCAAGGTGGGTATATAATAGTGGATGGGATCAAGTTGGGATAGAACTCTTCCATAAAGCAAAGGCCTATCAGATAAACAAATCTCTTATGCATAATGAATGGGATCGAGTTAGCATGGTCGAAAAACAACTCCATGAAACTAGAGCTACAAACACAATCGATATGAAACCAAAAAGATGAAGAATATTGGAGCCAAGGTTTGCTTTACTTTATACAATATTCACTAGTTAATGACAGGTGAATTAATCTTGTTTTTTCAAGTATTGGCTTCAACCTTCTATTCCTTAGTGGCTTAGTATACATATGACAAGAAGCATGGCAGCTTGTGATATTGTAGCTTTGGACGAAAATGATTGCATAATATTAAAGAAAATCTTGACAAATTAGATTTCATCTAATCTAGTAATTTCCGCTACTATTGGTTTGAATATCAAGTAATGTGACTGTTGGACTTGGATGTAGAAGCAAATTCATATTCTATAAGTTCTTCACAGCTTCATGATTTGGTAAGGCCATGAAAACATGTAGCTCTAAGTATGATCAACATATTTAGAAGTTCTGAATGTGTAGAGTGTGTGAGAACCCAATTAACAACTTATTTAGAAAGTGTAACTTTTGATGCATTGAGGCAGACAGGCAGTGAGAGAAAAACAAGTTTACAAGTTTTGTTAAAATGGATGCTGATCCCATCTCTCTTTTCCTACAAGTCTACAACCACTATTGCATACATTAACTATCCATAAACTAAGATATGTAGATAACTGGCATCGTCGCTACTAAAAGATGCCGCGCGGGACTTCCTAGAGGTTAAGGGGTACATCTCGTAACTAAAGGTTGGGAGTTCAAACGCTACAAGATGTATCTTATGGTGTATTATCTTAGAAAAGCTAAAACAAGACAACTCTCATCTGATTCTGGTTTTGTTGGCCAGAACAGTTATCAGCCATATTTCGGCCACATGAAACCACAAGAAAAAAAAAAGCAAATTCATATAACAGACTTCGTTCACAATCAATCCATCTTACCTTCTGCTGGTCAGTCCAATTGAAAGTTTCATAAACCTTGACTTAATTACAAAACCCGTAACGTTCCACTTTAAATAGAATCATAGCAAAACTGTTGGAAATCAAAAGTTTATCGTCGTTTTGACTTCTTATTTGATGACTTTTTGTTCTTCCCTTTATACTTTTTAACTTCTTCCTCTTCATCTTCACCGCCTCTTCTTTTCTTACCGCCTCCAGTTTCCTTCATTTTCTACAAAAAAACAGAAAATAAAAACAAAATTAACTTACCATAAACCACACATTCTAAGCAATCCAAATAAAAATTCTTACCGCCCGGGTAATACGCTCAGCCTCTGTCACGCGTTCCAACAATAACAAAACTTCCTCTTCTTGAGCATCAAACTCTGGCAACTTTTTGCCTGAACCATAAAACAATATATATCATATATAACTTATAAAAATATCGCCCTTTGCAACAATATAATAATAAAAGTTTCTTTAGTATATTACCAATAAGCTTTTCTATTTGAATATACCACTCCAGCTCATACTGGTTCACTAGAGAAATAGCAACCCCAGATCGCCCTGCACGTGCAGTTCTTCCAACTCGATGAATATAATCCTGAAATTTCAAATAATAATGGATATATAAAAAAAGCCCGATTTCAAATGTCACGTGTATAATAATCATTACATACCTTTGAGTTCGTGGGGATATCATAATTTATAACCATATCAACAGATGGAATATCAAGTCCTCTACTGGCCACATCAGTGCATATAAGAATATTACACTCTCCAGCTTTAAATTTGTTCAACGCACCAAGCCTGTTTGCCTAATTTGATAATTTTATAAGTTAGAAGCAAAATAAACAATCAAGAAAAATTTATGAAAAAGTCAAGGGGTACCTGAGTCATTTGACCGGATATTGGGATTGCACGTAACCCGAGGTTCCTTAGCATCATAGCCAAATGACGAGTTGCTTCACATGTTCGGGTGAAAACCATTGATGTACTTCCAGATTTTTCAATCAAGATATATACAAGATAGCAATTCTGTAGATAAAATGAGTATTTAATTATAAAGCCATATCATATATTTGACATGTAAACGAACCGATGAAAAATGAAAAAGGAATGTTCATGTTAGTTCGTTTAGATTTAACCGAACAAACGATCCAGCATGCATTATTAATCGAATATATTTCTTGTTTATGTTTTGTACTTATAAAAATGAGTGTGTTCATGTTCGTTTAATTAAACTTTTTAATAGTATAATCAAACAATTCATAAACGTATACAAACATAACTAAAAATAGATGAGCAAACATAACCGAGCAAACTCTAATTAATGGTAAACAAAAATACTACACTAAATTGTAATTCATAATATTTTATATTTATATTTGATAGAACTATACTAAATAGTATTGAATATATAAACAAACATAAACGAACATTCATATAAATATGTTTAAGTTTGTTCAATTAACTAAATAGACAAAAAAAATTCTGTTCATGTTTGTTCGCTTACATATACAAATGAACTTCCCACTGAATGCTACGCTAAACGTTTGGTTCGTTTACAGGCCAACGAACTAATATACGATCGTAATCTAGCATCAGATTGCATACCTTGTATTTAGCTGGAAGAAAACGATACTGCTGTTTCAAGGTATCAACAGTAGAGTATTTAAATGCTGCTTCAATCTGGAAAAAGTTAACAAAAACATATTAACATATAAATATTGAAACAACCATGTGAAGTGTAATAAAGTTCCTATTGCTACCTTTACAGGGTTTCTTAGACAAGCTCTCTGAAGTTTTTGCACCTGCAATGCGAAACTTTATTAGCAACATTTTATTGTAAAAGATGATAATAATAATAATAATAATAATAATAAACAAAATTGTACCTTTTTGGTCATAGTAGCAGAGAATAAGTATGTCCTTCTTTCTCGAGGGATGGCATTTAATATTTCATCAAGAGATTTCTCAAAATCCTCATTTAACAGTCGATCTGCCTCATCTAACACCTGTCAAATATGCATGTTAACATAATCACAAGATACTGCAGTATCCAAATAAATTCTTACCAGATACTGTATTGTGCGAAGAGAAAAACCCTTGGTGTTAGATAAATGATCCACAAGACGTCCAGGTGTTGCAACCTGCATTAAGAAAGAATAGAGGGGCTTTAAGGGTGAGCAATGAGGACGCCTGGCCGGGGCATGTTGTTTTCGGGGCACAAAGTTTTTTTAAAAAATCCCAATATTATGTTTATTGCTACCACTTTTATCGACGTTTAAACGAAAAATAGTTTACATTATTTAGTTCGTCAAGGCTTAAGGAAATATTTTTTCCGGCTCGGCCGGGACACGTGAATTCTCAGGGTTGCCACTGAGAAAGATTCTGATTATAATGCATACGTTAAATTTATGAAATTATACAAGAGTTTTAAACCTAGACTTTTAACAATTAACTATGCTAATAAATCAAACAACAAAGATAATCAGAAAGTAAAACTTACAACAATGTGAGGTCGTTTTCCAAGTGCTATACTTTGTTGTACATGATCCACCCCTCCAACAAGCTGCAAATTTAAATTGCATAGTAATTCAAATAAACTTCATCATATATCCGCAAACTATTATAAATCATTGCTACTAGGCAAAATCTCACCACTGCAGATTTTACACCAATGACCGAGCCCAAGGCCTCAAATTGCTCAGCAATCTGAATTGCAAGCTCCCTAAAATAAATTCAAGACCATTAAGAATAATATTAAGTACACACTCACAACAGATTTGCTAAACAAATAACCTAACAAAATACAAACCTAGTGGGAGAAAGCACACAAGCAAAAAACGCTTTCGGAGTTTCCAACAGCGCTTGGATTATAGGCAAAGCAAAAGCTCCGGTTTTACCCGAACCGGTTTGCGCTAACCCTATCAAATCCTTACCTAAACATTATAATACACAAACAGGCAGTATAAGCTACAAAGCTACAGTTCAACACAAACTATGCTAAATATACAAATTGAATAGTATTGTAACATATTAATAATTAATGTAACCTTCAAGAGCATGAGGAATAGCTTCAGCTTGTATTTTAGATGGATGCTTCCAGCCTAAATTGTCACAAGCCTCAATCAATTGGTCAACAATACCTAGCTCCTTAAATGATTTCACTTCTTCTCTCTCTTCTTCCATTTTTCAATCTGAAAACAAGGTGTTTTAAGTTTTAACCTAATTTTAGTGTAAAAGTCAATATTAATTGAATTTGAATTTGTAGAAATAAAGGATTAGAGAGCAATACGAGCAGAATTAGGTTATGCAGAGGCTAACAAGCGGCACCGGCGACGTGTGTTCTTGAAGATTTAGGTGAATGAATTGTAATGGCAGTTGATATCCGGTTGTTGTTGTTGTAGTTCAAGTATGGGTTTAGGGTTTCAGTATGTCGGGTATTATTTTATGGGCCAGCATTGAATGCACATTCATTGACGTGTTCACGAGCCTGTTAAGTCGATGGGTTTGGGTTTTAGAAATCACGGTTTGTCATTGGAGGCAACGAAAGGCCGTTAGACGTGGTGTGTGATACCTACTGAAAAGGAGTGGAGATGGGTGTGATGTGTAGCTGACGTTACACGGTGGAGAAAGTGTGAAATTGGTGTCCACGTCACACAGTCTAATGGGTGATAAGTTTAATAAAGAGATTCAATTCAATTTATATAGCGTCATTCTCTACATTTTGTTATTGTATCTTAAACCTACCAGGTTTTTGTTAAGGTGAACGGAACTTTTACATCAAAATATAAGGTAACCAGACAGTAAGTTGCGCCACTTACCATTTTTAAATGGAAGAACTAAGTATTTTGAAAACTACATTTATGGATTATTTACTTTTTTGAGTGTGTGAAAAAAAAATTAACTAGTGATTCACTCTTGTATATTATTTGATACAATATTTAATTAAAATACATTAGTGGGAAGGGGTATCTATTGCTCTTTCATATGTGGAAATTGCTACAAATGCACAAAAATGTTATGAAAGAGCATTACTCTTTCACGGGTAGAGTGCAACTTATCAATTCCATGCTTGACTCGATTCACGTGTATTGGTCGAGTAT
Organism: Bidens hawaiensis; assembly: GCF_021521415.1. NCBI lineage: Eukaryota > Viridiplantae > Streptophyta > Magnoliopsida > Asterales > Asteraceae > Bidens > Bidens hawaiensis. The sequence goes on from NW_027494450.1 coordinate 153,546, forward strand.
GTTCATTCTTCCTATATCAGTTTCCAATGAAATTGAAAAGCCTATGAGAGGTCAAGCAAAGGTAAAATGGAAATATGTGTGTGTGTGAATGCCGAGAAACCATGGAGGCTAAGATTGAAAATTTGAAGGCCTTGTATTGTTGTTTCTGAACGCCGACATGAAGTTTTCTTCCGGTTTTGTTGGAATATTGTTGTTCCGAAAATAGTTAGGCCAACATTAGCAAAGAATGCAAAGTCAACAACCTCATAGTTGAGGATGTTAAAACTACTCATTCTTTCAATTTAATATCAAACATCTTTTATCTACTTTTACATTCTAACAAATGTTGGTTTATTTTTCAAATTTGGGTTGCTTGGAGCTTCATAGGTTTGTCTTCTCATTCGTTGTGCTAAATCATCTTTCAAGACTTGTTAACCACAGCATGAGTGTCTTGGCCCGCTTATTAGCCAATAATAATTATGGATCCTTCCACTGTCCCATGTATTGCTTCTCTTTTACCTTCACTAACGGCTCTCGTCCTTTTTGTTCTCCTACAATTATGGCTGGCATTCGCCCGTTTCTAGTCAATCAAGGATTGATTTGGTTATAAAAGGATCGCTTATTTTGAAGGAAAGTAATCTCAATCAACAATATAGTCTTTAATCTTATTTGTTGTTATGGGTTCAGCCCTATAATGTTTCATCTTCTTGTATTTGAATATTCTTGAACAAACCATTCGGTTCTAAATACTTTGTTCAATAACAATCATATCATATCATTCAATTTATGACAAGGGATTGCTCAAGTACGATCATATGGACCGGTATGAGTAGGTGATTATAGAACATACTATACTTCGAGTGGTACACAAACAGTTTATTGGGCTTTCAATTCATATACAAGTCTACATGTGTTCTTACACACAAAAACTTCATCTTCCTTCATTTGAACCAGCAATAAGTTGATAAACTTTAACCACACATTTTTGCTTTTGTTAACCTATTATTAGCCACTACATAAAAAATATAAAAAAAAGGAAATTATTCATAGACATATTTACTATGCCCATGCTTACACCATCCTCTTGTGTATTCAAAACTTCAATTTTCTAAAATCATTTTAAAGTGAACTTAAAATTGTTTTTTATGAAAACAATCTATGAAGTGAATAAGTTATTAGTGTTGGCGGTAAAAAAATCTAGTATATTTCTAGAGACTTGTGAATTTATAAGAGCGGCCTTTTATAGTAAAGATTTGTTCAAGTAATATCTACCTTGACCTATTGACACAACTTATGAACACGTTGGGTGTTCACATTCGACGATACCTCAACATTTGGTTTCTTTCTTTCTAATTCTAATATACAAAAACGTCACAATTGAAGATAGTTTAAGTCGGTAAGAGGATCAACCGAATTAAGGACTACATCAAGTTTCCACTTGTTGTTACTTTGACTTAATCAAAAACTCCAAATTTTCGTTTTTGTTTGAACTTTGAATAGGCCATGCATGTTGAAATGTCAAAGCATAAAGCAATTTTAAAGCAAATGAAAGAAAATAAAACATTTTAGCCCCTTTTGACCTCCTTCCTTCCTTCCTTCCTTTCCCTTTATCTTTTCTCACACGAATAAAGAAAAAGCACTGCTAAAATCGACTTTCTTCATTGTCACATTTTCACATTATCCAATGTAAAATAGAAAATTAATTATCATAGAGTTATATATTTTAATGCGTCGACAAATGTATAGTGAGAAAAGTAATCCAGAACACTATGATCCTTTAAAAGAATACAATAAACTATATGGGTCATGTATATTTAAGTTCTAGACCCTATGTGACAGAACTATTTGGGTCATGTATAATTAATACATTGGATAGTTACACAATATTATATATTATTAGATTCAGGGAATAATTGAGAGGGTGATAGTTTATACGATCAATGATGAGGCACACCATACATTCTAATAGATTAATTAGAGGGTGATAGTTTATACTGGAAAGGTCGTTATATAGTCAATTCTAGTTAGTAGTTAAATGGCATGCCGTAAAGAAGAGAGAATAGTAGAATACAAACAAAACGCCTTTGAACTCAATAATTGGCGTATAAGGTGGAGAATCTTATTCCTTTTTATCTTTCATCACTCAACGAACTTTTCTTTTGTAAATTGAGCTACGTATATAGTATTGTTTTATATTCAAGGGAAAATAAAGTTCTAACCATTTAAATTATTATCCATTGATAGATAGGGAAGCAAACGAGCCAAGAGCCCACAAGGAGATCAGGTTGATAAAAAGCTCAAATGGAATCGAGCCTAAGGCCTGAGCTTGAGCCATAGCACCAGTGGCGTACTTACTCTTTAAGTATGGGGGGTCGAGCAAACCACGTGAATAAAATTTTAGGTTGTATATATGTGTTAAAATCTCTATCGACCCCTGAGAAATTTTGACACTGATTGCTATGGAATTTTGAGAACGACAAAACGATCTTGTGAAAATTTGAGAACGATCACTTGAAATTTCGAGACCAGACGTAATAGAAAATAAATTTATATATTTACAATTATAATTATATAACTAATTTTGAGTTTAATATAAACAAATTTAATACAAGTTTAAGCCCAAATGCTCAATCAAACTATTCTAAATTTTTAAGTCCAAACCCAAAACTTTCAACGCAGTCTATATTTAACCTATTAAAAGAAAAATGTTATGATGTCGTACGTAATAAGTCTGGTGAGTTAGACATATTAGTAGCTTTATTTTTAAAAGAAAATGTTTTGACTTTATATATGTATTCACTGTTTTGCGCATCAACTTCATTTGTATTGGTTTATCGTTTATTGAGGTTAACTCGTATTACCCGTCGTAACTGCTAACGTTGAAAATGATTTTCAGTGATAAAGTACGTGAGGTCCGATTTGCGTAATCAAATGGAAGATGAGAATTTAAATAATAGTTGTGTTTTTTTTATTGAGAAAGACTTGCGTATGAATGTCAAACTAGATGTTTTGGTCAAACTTCAAACAATTAAAACTCTTAAATAACATTTTTAGACATATGGCATTTTATTCATGCATTTCTAATGAAGTTACACGTACTTTTTTTTGTTATATGTTATTTTGTTTCATTATCTTTTTTCTATATTACCTGACCTGATTCGATCTGATCGGAACGACACAACCGAACCAAAAAATTATACACCGATTACCTGATACAACCGACGGATCGAAAAAAAAATTATGAAGCGATAGTCAATTCAACTTAATACCGATCCAAAAATTTATGACTCCTATTAGAAATTTTTATGGGTCCGCCACTACACAAACCTTGTTTTGATAGATCGTTTAGGCTCATCGAGCCTCGTGCTTTCTTTACCGTTTCAAGTCTTTTACTTCAATGTATAAATTATACTGCACAACCGTGCTCGAGCTTAAACTTGACTCACGAGGTGATTTCGAGCTTTAGAAAAAGTTCCCGAGCTCGAGGTCGAACTCTCGTAAGTCAAAACGAGTCGAGCTCAGGCTCCACTTGTTTCCAACTTTCCACCCTTATAGATAATTCATTTTGATAATGTGATCAATGACACTTTTAACATTGATTATCATTTCATAAAACAATCACACGATTCTCATTTCATAAAACAATCACACTCCGACAGAAAAAAAGTAACTCCATACGACCCTAATAAACAATTGAGTGAATTTTATCCCAATAAGAACATTGTAAGATGTTTTAACGCGACATAAATGAAATTAAAATGACACTACACTTGACAACGAAAGTTAAAGTTGCGACTATCACTAATCACACTAGTATGAATTCCAATTAGCCTATACTTTACAACCAAAACCATTATTAACATTGAAGTGTATTTCCCGGAAAGAAGGGTATATTGGTAATTATATTGGCGGGAAGGACAAGAGAGATCAGATAACGAAGCAAATACTAAAGGGGCCAATGGAGCAGAAATAATAAGAGCGAGTGGGGCTTTACAGCTACTAGATGCAGTTGCTTTGAAGGGACATCACAAGAAACCCTCTGGACCCCTTTCACCTTTGATCATAAAAATTTGCCTCTTGTGTATCAAATAAGGCGCCACCCACAGTCTGGTTAGTGGGACGTTCAACTTTAACCATACTGCCACAATCACCCGTGATCATTTTTAACTACTTTTTACCATTGTAAGTTTCTTTTTGTGTTATTTACTTGTATACGGTTAAGATGCAAGAGCATTATAAAGGGTTAAGTTATAATAAGAAGATTAATTTTTCTAAGAAGGATATGATATAATCTTATCCATTCATTTTAAAATTAAATGATTGAGATTAGATTAGAGAGATCATAAAGTGTAAAACAAGGATAAGGGCATAATAGGGATAACACATTTGTTGACTTTCTCTCTCCACATGCAAGACACATGTTAAATACCCCCATCATTTTAAAACGCACATAACTTTTTTATACGACATTTTTTTTCAAAACAATTTCACCATAATAACGAGTGTTTTTTTATCTTTTATATGAGAAACATATTGCTATATAAAAAAAAAAATTCATGGGTTTTTTACAAAGTGTGTTTTACCAAAATTGTGTTTTATTTTTTCATAGTGTTTTTACAAAGTGTGTTTTACCAAAATTGTGTTTTTTGCATTGTGTTTTTTACATCGTGTAATTTAATTGTGTTTTTATTTTCATAGTGTTTACTCCATTGTGTTTTTTACATTGTGTCTTTTTCATCGTGTTTTTCATAGTGTTTTATTTTCCAACGAAATTTCCGAAGACTTTTCCGGCAAGGTGGTGGCGGTGGGTGTTGGTGATTTTAGAAGATAAGTGAAAATTTAAGTGAGTTTTAATTAAGTGTGTTTTTTAAATTAAATTAAGTGAGTTTTCAATATTAAGGTATTAGACAAAAATACACTTTTTCCTAGCCTTCTTAGAATAATCAGACTTCTTATTTGATCTTTTCACACGTTATAAAAATTAAAAAGATGATAAAGCTAGCACAATGAATAAAATACCCTTTAATTTTTTGACTTAATAATGGTGTCCCTTGCCTAAATGCTAAACCATCCTTTAATTACGCCGTTCTTTCCTCTTACTTTATATTTTGATCATGATTTATTTACATTGTTAAAAATCCAAGAACTAAGATCCCGTCCTGAAAACAATACTCGCGAAAACGACCGTCACAATATCCAAAATCGCCCACATCTTTAAACAAATGTAATTAAAAAGTAAAAGAGAATAACACAAGTAGATATGAATCATATGAAAGTAAGTATTTATATAACACAAACTCAATAACACATTCACACTTTCTAACTACAGAATTGGCCATTACACTAAAAACAAGTAGCCTCATCTAACGTATATCAAAAATAAAAAAAACAAACAATAATCACTAATTAAAAAAAAAGGAAAAACGAGGATACTCCCTAAAAACCGCATCCACACCGTTGTTATGTAGTTTTTTTTGTATAACACTAAATAAATCCTTTTTTGGGATTTTTTTTTCATATAATAGGACAAAGATAAAGTAGATTGTTACCAAGATGTTTTGGTACTTGGCTTCCTTAACAAGACCAGTAGTTAGATGAGTCCAAACCAAGCCTCCTACAAAGCCAACATAAATTTAAGTTATTATTACACTTTTTAAATAATTTGACAAAACATAATTGTTTTTTCATGCAATACTAGCTTGTAACACATACTTTCACTGTTGCTTCACGAAATCTAACTTCACGGACTGAATTAACGAAAGAGTCATGTGAAAGCACAGGTGATTAATATACAACGGACCCACCGGAGATGGGCCCACCACGTGATATATGTTCCCAAAGGCTTTTTGTGGGGTTTTACTCAATGTTTTGAAACCCAGCCCGGCCCGGCCGGTCGGACCGGTCCGACCGGGACCCGGTGCTAATACCGGTCCGGGTTGTAGTGTAAGACCCGTTTTTTAATGAACCGGCCGGTCTTCACGAGCGCCGGTTGAACCGGACCCGGTGACCCGACGGTCAGCCCGGCAATTTTTATCCTTTCCTGTTTTTTAATGAAAATTAATCAGATCAGCATATGATATCATATACAAACACACCAACTAAAGTTGCTACAACCATATTCACTCCACCACCGTCGCTCCTTATGCACCACCGCTCCTAACACACCGCCGGAATGGCAGTAGAAGTTGCCAGATCTGTGAATTGAGAACAAAATAGAAGAAAAAGAAGATGTTACGAGCTATAATATTGCCGGATCTAAGGTCGTTATTATCACTTGTGGTGTTGAACAAAGGTGGATGTGAACGGCTCTATTTCCATGAACGGCGGCGGCTGACGATGTTGATGGCTCTGTGTGTTATCTCAATTAGGTTTGAAATAAAAATATCGTAGAGAGAGATGGAGAATAATAAGGGGTCTGAAACATATTTTAGTGTGAATATTGCCTTTTAGTATATCTATTTTACATATTTGGTCCTTCAAAATTTCAGTAAACACTAAATACTCCTTCAACATCAATTGTATTATATATGAAAAGTATATATATTATTTATTACGTCATCCGGGCAGGCCCGGCTTCGAGAATGGTTAAAAATTTTTGAGCCGAAGGCGAAAGCTTTTTTGGGCCTTAATAAAAAGGGTACCTTATTAGGTTTAAACAATTTTATTTTTTAATAAGCCTTAATTTTTTGGGTCTTATGATTTGGTTGTGTAATATACTTGGTTAAAATGTCTCAAGTGAGATTAGAACCCACAACCTTTTGGTTGAAAGCCACACCCCTTTACTGACAAACCAAACAGTGGTTGTGCAATTTGGTTTAAGCATTATTTATACATATTGTTTTTCACAAAAATATATATATATAATTTTTATTTTTTTTAAATCCGGGCCTATCGTGGTGTCGGGCCGTGGTCCGTCGACCACCCGGCCCTCCCTTATAGCCGGCCCTGCATCCGGGTTAATGACCGGTCCGACCTCCTGGGTCGGTCCGACCTGTGACCCAGTAAGCAGTCTGGGTCAATCTCCGGTCCGAGTCTGAAAGTATACTTTAACTTCACATTAAATGCTCTTCAGGAATCAAGACAGTCAACACAAAGGCTAATTTCGTCATCTATACTAAATTAATATCCACGTCAGCATTTAAGCCTAGCTGGCGGATTAGACGACTAACACGTGTAGTTTAACACTTTTAACTGTTTATTTGTTTAACTTAATTATTTTATTTTTAATAAAAATTTGAAGGAAAATTAATTTACCTTTTTCTTGGCGGGTATTAGTGGACTTTATTATTCTTATTCTCTCCAGGTCCGGCTGAATATATGCATCAGCCGGTTGCCGGAAAGTCTATGCAACGCCTTTTTAGCTCCGGCAACTTCCAATTCACTCAGCTTCTGTAAATAGCCTTGTGCGCCGGCGTCCCCTAGTCTCTTCCGGCAGCCGTTACTTCCTCCAGTCATCAACGAGTACACAATCGCCACCGAAAACCGCTTCGGAACCGATTCGTTAATCGGATCCAGCATCTGGATCAATCTCATCATATTCTTCTCGTCCTTAACGAAATCCTTCCGATTAAGTTTCACCGTCAATAGAGAAATTAAAGCCTTCAACGCCGAGTCCTGTAAACCGGCCGGTTTTGCGAATTCCATTAGCTTCATTAGAGATCCCATACATCCGGCTATCGCTCGCTTGTTCGATTCATTGATTGATAAATTAGCTAAAATTGAGACTGAGATCTGTTGTAGAGTGAAGTTTCCTTGCGAAATGAGACCGGAGAGTTGAGTTATGAACATAGACGATGTAGATAATAACCGATTAACCGAATCCGATGACGATAGCGAGTGAATCGCGCGTAATACGTGTTCTAGCGTGTCAGGATTTGAAGAATATTGAAGCAATTGTAACAGCTTTTGCAAGGTCTTTTCTTGTATTATCAAAGCCCTAAAATACTCACTCGATGATGAAAGTATTGTAATACAATTCGCGGCCTTCTCTTTCGCAGCTGCAGAACCGGATACAAGCAATCCGACTATCACCGGAACACCTGCTTCTTCGCCTATCGAGATCCGAATATCCTCAACCGAAGCCACATTTCTAATAGCTCCAATCGCGTGAGATTGAGCGGTTAAAGATCCAGACCTGCACACATCTAGGAGTATAGGAACACCTCCGTAAGCTGAAATCGCCCACGCGTTATCCGGATCAGCTGTTATTGCTTCTACGGCCATAGTCGCCTTTTCCTTTAACTGAAGCAATCCGGATTCAACGATTCTCAACAATGGACCTAATCCGCCTTCTTCGAAAACCGTTTTCCTTGACTGATCACTCGCACATGCCAGAATTGATATCGCAGTGACCGATTGTTCTCGATGAGCATTTACATCAAACAAATTAATCAAATAGCCGATATTACCTAATACAATAGAGTTATATCAGTATTACAATTTGTATAATTAGTTTAGATACATATTTGTATGAATCAGAATTCTGATATAACTTTATTGTAAACAGATTAATCAAATAGCTGATATTACCTGTTACAATAGAGTTATATCAGTATTATGATTAGTTTAGATTTATGTTCTTATTCCTGATATAACTTTATTGTAATTTTACCTTCTTTTGCAACTAATGTGGCAGCCTTTTCGTCTTCAACAAGCAATTGAATAAGCGATTCCAACGCCTTCCTCTTAAACTCCACACCACCGATCTGCAACCTGGTGAACACATCTGTAATAAACAAGCTCAAATCCTCCTTAGCAGATCCAGGAGCCGGTTGCGAGAGGACAATCGCGTTAGACTGCCGAAGAACACCCGAACGCAGCAACAAATCAAGGTCACTAAGCTGATTAGAGAGCCATCCAGTAGCCATATCGAGATCACTCTGCATCAAAAGCTTTCCAGCAGTGTAATTAACATCACTGCATCGTTCACATAAGGTTTGAACACGGCCGAGGGTGGATAAGAGGTTAGGGAGTAGTGTTAACAAGAGTTGGTTTTCCGACCAGTGAGGTAGGTAAGAGAGTTCAGAGATTAGGGATTTGAGTGTGGCGAGTTTGGACCGGATAACTTGCCAGCGGCCTGGGAAGGAGTGGATTGATAAGGTGGATGGGAGGAGGTGGGATAAGAGGTTGGTGGTTAGGTCTAGGGTTTCGGCGGGAGATGGTGGCGGGAGGGTGGTGGAATGCATGGTGTGGATTATTGGGAGAAGAGAGAGGTGAAATGGAAGGGAAGGATTGAGAGGCACGAGAGAATGGAGAAAAGTGAAGGTATGTATTTTATGTATGGTATGTTATATTGTTATGTATTAGAATGTGGGGTTTTAGGGAGGAATAGCGTAACAGATGCGTGGGCTAGTGGTAAATGGAGATTGTTGTGGGTGAATAGGTGATTTTGTTGACCAGGCTTGTTTTTATGGGCTTTGTTATGTTGGGCTTCCTTTAGATTTGTAGTTAACTAAAATGATATATTTTATGTTATATTTTTTTTATCAACGACCGACTAATAAAGTCTTAGGTGCTTAATGAAGACGAAATATGAAAGCCAATGTAATTTGGATAAATTTTAGTTCAAAGTGTAATTTGGTCAACACAAAATTATTGTAAGCTCTTGAGAAGTAATATAATACTAAAGTTTACTTAACCAATCAAATTACATATATATGGTGCTCGTATACTTAATACTATCAAACTAGATGATGATGATGGCTAACATTCCCTTGAGTTTGACATTTATATATACCATGTCGAATAACAAAGACACGATAATTAATACAATTACCATAGTAACAGCGTATTGAGCAAAAGTTTAGTAGTTATGTTAGTGAACCAAAAAAGTTAGCTTCAACAGCGCAAACAATAACGTCATGTGCAATAGACGAAATTATAGAAACCTGAAAGACCAGCACGTTTAAAATCCAAAAGAATCATATAATGCAGAATAAAAAAACTAATGTTAACATTATATCAGGCTATGAAAAGGGCATCTAGTGCTGTGGAACTGATGAGCTGTCTCCCAAGACTTCGGGATCCTCAATGCGAGCTTCTTTTGCTTCGCTCATGTATGGGAGTCGCCAAGCTTTTGTTCGGTTTGAGAACATGCCAACCTATGTATGTGAGGGAAGCTGCTTCTATATATGACAGTGGCCTTCGTAAGGCAATTGAGGACATTGTGGTTTGTGGAGGTCCGTTCTTTGGGGATTTCAATGGAGGTTGGCATCACTTCCGACCCGTTATAGGGGGTTGGGTCTATGTTCGGCCGAGGATGTATCTACATATGCTTTTGTGGCTTCAAGAGCACAATCGTGGTGTTTGCAAGACCATATTCTTCGGGTTTGTGATATCTATGGGCTGGACTCTGATTATGGGTGTGCGATGGATCGTTTACGTACTTCACTTCCAGATTTTGATCTTAGCGGGACCTCTAATAAGGACATCGCCCCCCCTAAAGCCCAATATGTTGTGGCGAGTCCTTATTTAGTGGAATCGTTTAGAGTTTAGAAGTGAAGTTTGATCTATCTCCTCGGCAAAAGACGGTGTTTGAATGCCTTCGGGCTCCTCGGGCTCAGGATTTTCTAACGGCCATCCCCATTGAAGGATTAGGCCAACGTATGTCGGGGTTGGAGTATCGGGCTATCCTTAAGTACCGGTTAATGATCCCTATGTTCCCGACTGATGAGCCTTGCCCAATTTGTCGCAAGGCCTGTTTGGATTCTTTTGGTGACTATGCGGTGCATTGCAAAGAATTGCTTGGCTTTAAATACAGACATGATTTGGTTAGGGATGTTCTGTGTGATGTTCTTAAACGGGCAGGGATTTCTGCTAAAAAGGAGGCCCCTGTTAACTTTCTCACGGATCCTCTTGAAGGGAGGTCAACTTTACGACCCGCTGATATCCTTGTGTTCGGGTGGGCAAGGGGAAACACGCCTGTGTGGATCTTACAGGAGTGTCTCCTCTTGTTAGGCTCAGGGACCGTGGGTTTGTTGTGGGTCAGGCTGCGTTGAAGGCTGAATCGGGCAAAGTTGTTAAACACGAGAAAACTTGTTTAGATAATCAACATGTCTTTCTACCATTTGCCTTTGATACATTTGGTTTTCTGGCTCCAGAGGCTGTGAATTTTTTGAGTAGGGTTCAACGTGTCGTTCACGGAACCTCTTCAGCTCCTAAGTTGCAAAGCTTTGTTTTTAGCAAGATTGGCTTTGCTATTCAATTGGGGGTTGCGGCGCAGCTTGTTGCCCGTTTACCTGCCACTTTATTGTAATCGTTTTATAGTAAAATTCACTTTAAAAAAGAATAAAAAAATAAAAGTTTATAAAAAAAATTCTACTTAATTTCCAGATAATACTAATATTAACATTAATAACCGTTACTACTCTTTACATTAGTATATTTAAGTTCTTGATATAAAAGTAGAGATTGGATTTTAATAATTCAAACTTTGTCTCGTTGTCAACATTAAGCCAAACTTTAAAAATGTTTCATAGCAGTCTCAAGTTTTAACTTGTTAGCCATCAACGAGCTTTTCACTAATGGGGTTAGATTCCGTTAGCATGCATTAGGCGGGTGTACGATATGCTTGAAAACAACTAACAAAGTTAGACAATATAAAGTAGTTTAATTTTATATATTATACAATACATATTAACCATGGTTCATATCGTACCTAGAGCCGAGTACTCGACGAGTAATCCCCAAATTCTTCCCACCTAGGCTGGGTACTCGGCGAATAATTCTAAGTACTCACAACTCCCAATCGACCGACTTGGAGCACATCGCGACTTATACAACCATGATGTTAATTACGTTTTGAAGTGACATGCTTTGACACCAACTTGTTGCCTAGCCCAACTCACCCGTTAGGTTTTTCCAAGTAAGGGGCTATTTGATAGCCTATTACTGATTCCATTAAGATGCAGAATTTGAATCGGTCGTATGCAAAGTGTGTTTAGTTCACTTATAAGATGCTAAGTAAGTTTAGATTCATGTTGGGCAATTTAAAAACTACGTTTTAATTGATAAGATCTCTTAATACCTTAATACAAGGTAGTCAAACAACCAAACATATACAGAAGTTCTAATTTGTAAATGAATTTGATTGAGTAAAAAGTTAGGCCGAAACAAATGTACAACTAAGTTTGAACCCTAACCCTGTGCCCGGTGGTTGCTGGTTCACTGCTTGCTGCTTCTACGCCGGTTTGCTTACCAAATAACATACGCCATATCAGTAATGTAACAGGTATTTTCCTTTCATATCAATTTGTTCTCATAAAATATTTGGGTAATTTTATTTGGTTTTAATAATTGATACCTTGAAAACATTTACTTTCATTTAGTATGCTTAGCCATTAAATGAATTATGAGGACTTACATGCTTACAAAGTATACCATTACAGTTATTTGTTGCATTTGGTGCGGTGATTAGATGCTTATATAGGGCTGTAAACGAACCGAACGTCTGGTGAATTGTTCGGCGGGAAGTTCTTTTTATGTTTGTTCATTTAACAAATGAACTAACACTTACAAAGGTCATGTCTGATGTGTTCGTGAATGTTCGATAAGGTGTTCGTTGTTGTACATCTACGTCTGTTTATGTTTGCTAATGTTTGTTTGTGTTCACGAACAAGAAATTTCGTTCAGTTAGATGTTTGTGAACCGTTCGTTTGCCCGATAAAAGCTTAACGAACGAACTTGAACAAGGCCTTGTCCGGTTCTATTATTAAAGCTTACATCATCATGCTACTCAAAGGGTAATGAGTAGTCTCCTTGGTTCTGTTATTATATATTTTTATGTTACTATACATTTGGAGATTTTATTGCTGTGGAACCTTTATCTCTGTTTCTTTTTACGTTCTAAAGCTAACATGAACTATTTTTCTATGCCTTCATAATGATCAAATGGCAACTGCTATGTTTGATTTAGAAAGTTGTAGCAAGTTTGCCGCACTGTATTGTTTTAAATTAAGCTATTATGTGTCATGTTTCTTTGTTGTGTTACTGTATTAAACAGTATTTTATCCTAAATAAATTTTCAAAGCAGAATTTTTTGCAGCCAACAAGAACATCTTAAGACGGACTTAATCAGCAAGCTTCCTATAGGCGTAATAGAAACCATTTTATGTTTACTGCCGATTCAAGAGGCAGCAAGGACAAGTATCCTCTCTAGGGAATGGAGGTACCGTTGGATCAATATCCCTAAACTCGCGTTTAATGAGGATACGTTTGTGTTACGAACCTCGTTCGTTAATCAAATGGTCCAAAGAAAATAGACGGAAACCAGAATAGAATTCATATATTTTTGGAAGAGACTTTGATTTATCAAATCATAATAATTTCATTAATGCCTTTGATTGAATACACAAAGCAAATAAATAAACTTACAAACTACTACCCCACTAACTAGATAACTACCCACTAACTAAGAAAACACATAAAAAGTGAACATGTGCACTAATATTCTTGATACATGCAACATGGTTGGAAGGCACGTAACAGTTTGGAAGTATTGACAGATGGGGCTGAATTGTCTGTTTTGGAGCAAACGTTTGACCATCCAAGTAACAGGAGAGTAATGACCACGAGGTGTAAAACCTTTTTATGCCATATACCAAGTTCTGTTAATGCACCAGGGTCCAATCTACGAGTTCACCCTTTCTATGGTAGTAGATGGCTCATGTGTTGAGATCGACCATATAATACTTCATTTGTTGAAGAACAATAATGTCAGGATATTAAAACTTGACTTTAGAGGGGGGTATACGTTACCCTTATCTTTCTTCTCGTTACATCATTTAACGGAACTCTATCTTACTTGTTGCAATTTTTACCACCAACCATCATTCAAGGGATTTCGTAGCCTTACAACCTTAAATTTGCAAGAAATATGGACCAGTGAAAAAACACTTTTGCATCTTTTATCAAGCTGTCCATTACTTAAGAGATTGACTATTGTAAGTTCATAAAAAAATAAAATGTCATTCCTCACAGTCTTTTGTAACTTAACTAAATACTGTAATCTTCGCAGCTGAGTGATTCTGGAACTATCGACGTCAGTGGAGATTCAACCATTGTTGATTTCATCGAGTGTTTGCCCGTCATTGAATATCTGTCTGTTTGGTTTTCCATCTTTTCAGTAATTAATTATTATATCCACACGGTATATGTTTGATTCTACTTTGGTCTTCTAATTAGTTATTACTAAGGTGTGTTTTGTATATGGTTAGTTGTTTCGTCCACTTCCGAAAGAGGTTCCAACAACATTTGCCCACTTGAAATGCTTGTCTATGGAATGGTTATGGCTTAAGCACATATATGCGGTACCTTTTCTTGTTCTTTTGATTAGAAGCTCCGCAAACCTCGAGAAACTTAAGCTAGAGGTAAATAAAAAGTAATCTATGTATTCAACGTTTCAATTTGTTTTAATTCTTATGTCAAACTACACTCACAAGACGCTTGGTGTAGATTTGCGCGGACGATGACTTGTTTGATGGATCTGTGACGGGCTCAGTTACGTTCAAAGACTATTCAAATATTATGTTGGAGCATCTTAACGAGTTGGAGATTCTACATATTAGCGATGCGTATAATGAGTTGAATTTTGTGAAGCTTATTTTGGCCAAGTCACCTGTACTAAAGAAGGTGAGAATACTCCTATGGGATCGGCTTGCTAAGTATAAAAAATTGCAGATTTCACAAATCATATTATGCTCTCCATGTGCATCACCAACAGTAAAATTTAGTGTTAGTTGAAATCCACTCATTTGTAGCACTTGGTGGTTTTGTTGACTGTTAATTAACTATTCTGTTTCTACCTCATGTGGGAGAATTGTGATCTTTTGCAACTTGAATTTGTTAAAATATTTTTCGTTGCAAAGGGCAAGATCGTTAGGAATGAGAATGCATATGACCGTTTAGCCACAATTTAATCACGAGTTGCATTGTAACTAGTCAGGCTAATTGTTTTTGGTACTTCAACTTAGGGCTGTCACTTTTACCCGAAACTCGAAACCCAACCCGAGAAAACTCGAACTAACCCGACCCGAAAATAGAATTGCGTGAGTTCAACAATTTTGTTTTACCAATTAGAGGATTATTAGTCGTCTTTCATTATAATCACGCGATAAGGACATACAATGGAACTAACCTTTATCTACTTAACCGGAGATTAACTCATTCGAACCTGTTTCAGATAAGAAATGTTACAACACTTACTAGGTTAAAAAGATATACTAATGAAGTTAAAAAGGATTGCATCAAGATTCAAGCTTCACCACCAATCTAGCCTCCTAGGGGCCAAAAGCCCACATCTCACATGCACGAGACCACTAACATTAAATGAACATGTTAGTGAATTGTCCCCTATCTTTATGAAATGAATTATCCAATCCCATTATTCAACCTCATCACATTATTATTTTCACAAGGCAATGAAGGGTGTTTAAATTTTAAGGAGCCTTTAGTTTAGACAAACAGGCATTTAGTTTCGATGGTTTAAACACGTGTTTAGTTATAGTGATTCCTATTAACCAGTCTTTTTTTTTAAACTTGGGTTTCACTTTTAAAACAGGTGTATAGCATCAAATCTTAGTGGTGTGTGTATAGTAATGACCCGCTAATAAAACAACTCTATAACTTCTTACGATTTAAACAACATGCACCAATCTGCGCCTAGAAAGTTCTATCTATTTACACCGGGTGTCATAATTGAATTTAAATTATCTAGCGTGTGTTCTATAGCATTGGTTTGAGTAACTTTTGGACACCATAACCTATTTCTTAAGTTTTTACACCTTGTGAGGACATCCTTTTACCATGTGACCCGACCTTACCCAAGGCAGACCAAATAATCTAAAATCGAGGGAACCGGATATTTCCAACACCTATGAAAAGGTCAAATTAATTTTGGTTCCACCGCCAAGAAACCAACGTTCAACAGCTAGTAGCGACTATTGAACGAACACGCTTGAAGTCTACTAGCATTTCAATGATTAAAAATATTTTGATGTATTATACATACCTAATTTCTATTTAAAAAAAACTGTCCAAAAACGTTTTTATAAAAAAAGCTTTTTGAATAAATATTATATTCCAAGTACAAACAACAGTGTTATCTTAAAACACAAATCAAGTGTTTCACATGCAGATGGTTGGTCAAGTTGGATTTGATCTCACAAGATTTCACACCACTGGTGGTTTCAGCATCACATGCATCATGAGTCACCACCTTCCATGTCTGTACTTTTCATGTGTTGATAAATTATATTTATACATCTTTAAAATCAATTAATATTTCAGTATGATATTTGCTCCTAACACGTGTTTTTGTTGGAGTATAGTATTTAAGGTTTAATTTCAGGATCACGAGCCCAGTTTATCTCTATATATCGTAAATTTGTAATCATTTATTAAAAATTAATAAAAAAGTAATCAATAAGTTTTTCCATCTTACATGGTATCAACACCGTGCTTAGCCACTGACGGCCCAACGCGCTCATCTGTTGGATTATGGTCCTCCACTGCACCCCTTAGCAGAACTATGAGATCACTAAATTGAAGAAAACTGATTATTTTTATGGCAAAAGTTTTGGACTAAAAAATCAAGAACCGAGCTAGAGACTGTATTTTTTTTATTATTGTTCTTTCTTTTACGTTTTTTTTAAGTATTGTTTTCCAGTCTAAGCATTTGATTTTCTACCTCTCCAACTGCGGGGGAGTATTGGAGTATCTCTAAGGTTTTAGTTTCAAGCACACGGTCTAATTTATCTCTATATATTTTAATCATTTATTGAAGGGAATAATCAATCAATTTTACCATCTTGCAGTTTTTAGGTATACTTGACAATGCTTATTGGTTTGTATAATGTCACACAAAGATTGTCGTGAAAAATGTGGATGAAAAAAAAAATATATAGAACAATATGTCCCATAGAATAGCTAACTTATAAATACAACCGCATATCTTCAGAAAAAAGTGATCTATTTAATTGTATTGTCACTATCAGCTAACTTATTTATGAAATGTTGTCTCTTCATCAAATTTAATAAAAGATTACAATTTGTTAATAAAATATTGTATGAATCTTATTTAAATAGTTAAATTAAAATGTGGCTTTTCTATAATATTGTGGCAATATATAACTTGTTATGATAAACTGCTAGACTTGATATGTTAACTAAATACACACATATTTTTAAAATTCTCTCTTTTTGTTACACCCATAGTCACAAGTTTTCACTCGGAAACTTTATTCATGATTGATGTTTTCAGAACCGGATCAGATATTGGATAAGCCGTCTTATAGGGCTACTTATCAGATCGGATTCTAGAACCGGATAACGTCATATATATACACACACAATGATTTTTTTTTAATTCACGAAAGTTGAAAACATACATCCAACATTAAATATTTTAAACAAAAATTCAAGTCAAAACAATAACGGGGAGAAAATATAAATTTTTGTACCAATATACCATCATCATACAATACATTCATTGCATCTAAAAAAATATTAACCTTCAAATTCGTGTGTTTGTGTATTAGAGATCATGAGGTTATTTGGCGGCTCTTCTTCCATCATATTTTCTAATTTATCATAATCAAGTGCATCTTCCGCCTTTTCATCAACAATCGAAAAACCAGTTTTATTAATGGTTTCTAATTAACTGGGTTGCAGGACCCTTTATTCTCACTGACCCAAATGAATTGAAATGTTGATGAATTAATGTTTTTATAAGCATTATTCAAAACATTGAACAAATATATAATGCTTATTTTGTAGAAACAAGTAGTACAAGATCACTAAAATCTTTGATGTTCCGATTTGTTCATTTTTTTAATGTGGATTCCTTCAAAAACACTCCAAGCGGATTTTTCTTCAAACTAAGCAAAGTCGTTGGTCGACTAAATTGACCCAGTCGATCGCAAAACTGATATAACTGTGATGTAACCTTTACGGAATCAAATTGAGCCTTCTAGTCACTCATATCAAGCACACAAGACAACTTATATTGCTTTTCATCATATTGAAATATTGAATTTAGCCATTGAGCGACAACATGAAGACTCCTATGCAGAGGCGGCCCAACGTATTTGGTGGCCTCAAGCGAACTAAAATAATTGGGGCCTTTTCTATAATAGCCATGTTATAAACCCTTCTTTTTTATCCACACTTGGAACCGATAACTATAAACTTCAAAGTTTATACAAACTCACTATTATATTTAAATTACTAAATCACGGAATCAAATTAAATCAAAGTTTTTTTAAAACTTAAACCGAAATGATTTATGTCCAAATTAAGTCAGTAAATCAAAACAAATGAGAAAATAACAAATTGCAACTAAAAGATTAGGTTCATAATAATAAATTTAGTACCTTATTGAGGCCAACACATTTGCAAATTCTCTATCATAAACTGTCCTTCCGTTTAAAATAGGGATGAGCTCGGGACCGGTACGGGTACCGAAAATACCAATTCCAAAAATTGCAAATTCTTGGTACCGGTACTAAAATATTCGGTTCGGTTCCGGGATAGTACCGGTATCGAATGTAAAAATTTAGGAAATACCGGTACCGTACCGATCCCGAAACTCAAAACTTTGCTACTAATTTGGTATCAAATCGGTACCCGTACCGGTACCGAATTTGCTAACGGTACCGAATTTGCTCATCCCTGGTTTAAAACCACAAAATGAAAGTATGAACCCAGTACCCACCAACCCACAACTCCACAAGCCTTAAAGCAATGACGATTGAAACACAAAAATTGATAAAGCCAACTGAAACTCTAAACTAATTAAAACCCAGCTTCCAATTGAAACTCAAAATTGATTAAAACCCAACTACCCATTAAAACTCAAAACTGATAAAACCAAACTGAATCGATTGAACTTCAAAATTAATTAATTGAATCACTAAAAGAATGAAGAAGGCTGAAGAGAATCGTAAGCGATTGTGGTATGTTGAATGTACAAATAAAACTCCCGATTGAAGAAAGGAAAGTGAGGCAACTAATTGAATCGTTTAACTTTGTGTTCATCGTAATTCCCGTTCCAGGCCCAAGACCCAAATATGAACATGATAAGCCCAAATGTATATAAAGCTTACTTAAAAAAGGGAGGCCTTATATTTTGTGAGGCCTCAAGCCCTTGCTTGGCCCGTTAACACTATTGGGCCGGCCCTGGACTCCTATGCAATATTCTATCCCTATGAACATTAATTACATCATACATCTCATAAATCCGTTTTTTTGTTGTGAAACAACTCTTCGACCCTATCCTAGCATGGACCATACCTTCAAACACATTACCTAGTGAAGGTTTCATTGGAGTCACAAATACGCAAAAGCCTCAAAATGGGAGTCATCACCTTTACGATTATCAAACAATTATTCCAAAGTCTTTCATTTAAGATAGTTTGCTTCACACCCTTGGCTTTTTATAGTTTCAAAACTTTCTTGAAATAATTAGAGGTAACCATAGCTTGCAAATCAAATTTATGGTTGTATAAGTTTTTCAATGCAATAAATATACCAAACCGAGTACTCCTTCCTGGACGAATGCTGTTTGTCAAACATGGTCTTTTCCTAAACCAATTTAAAGGCCACATGTGGTTATAAGTGAAAGCAGTCGTCTGAGATGTAAGTTGGACCAATTCAGTCACATAAGGTATTTTTTAAATATGTATGAAGAACAAATTAATACAATGGATTGTATACGGAGACCAAGTAAGGAAATGATATTTATCACAAAACAATCATCCCGTAGTAATCTAATTAGCGGCGTTATTAGTAACAAAGTAAACAATATTTCTTTAACCAGTTACTTCAAATTTAATGTTTAGTAAAACTATGCAACTTGTTTGGGGAAATCGTTGAAATAGCTGGTTATAAGAATATTGTTCACTTTGTTGATGATATAGCTGCTAATTACAAATATGTTTGGAGATTGTTATGTGAGAAATATCATATACTTCGTATTCGTGTGTAGCCCAATGTATTAAATTGATTTTGAAGGATATTTTAGAGATACCTTCTGTTACTAAATTGGTTCAACTTGCATCTTGGGTGACTGTTATGAATTTATAACCACATGTGGCCTTTAAATTGGTTTAGGAAAAGACCATGTTGGACAAACATCATTTGTCCAGGTAATACCTGATTCGGTAAAACATTCTATTCATTGAAAAAGCTTATATGACCATAAATCTAATTTGCAAGCTATAGTTACCTCTAAAGATTTCAAAAAGTCTTGAAACTATCAAAACCAAGGATGTGAAGCAGACTATCTTAAATGAAATACTTTGAAATAATTGTTTGATAATACATGAAGGTGACGAATCCCGTTTTAAGGGTTTTGCATAGTTGTGACTTCGGCGAAAAACTATCACTAGGTTATGTGTTTGAAGGTATGACTCATGCAAGGAAAAGGGGTCGAAGTGTTGCTTCACGATATAAAAAATGGATTTATGAGTTGTATACGGGTGTATATGATACTCGCTCGGATAAGATGTTGCATAAGAGTCTTCATGTCGCTGCTTAATGCTTATTGGTTAAATTGATTACTTCTTGTATGATGAAGAAAACACCGATAGAAAGCAATTTGCATTTTCAAGTGTGCTTGATATGATTGAACAGAAATGTATACATATTCCGAAAAGGTTGCATCAAAGTTATATCAAATTAGTGATCAACTTGATCAATTTAGACTACCAATTGTTTTGCCTAATGTGAAAAAAAAAATCCTCTCAATAAGATTTTACTTTAACTTAGAGTAATAACTTTAACTTAATAAATTAGATTATTATGCTAATTTTTATTATTAGTTGAGTGTTGGACATTGTACGACGGAGATGTCTCAGAGTTGCGGCCATTTGCTATATGAATTTTAAGTCAAAAGTGTATATTTATTTGGATGTGAACGTAGTTGAAGTGCTTTTGAAGAATCTACACCAAATGAGAAACCTGGCTTAGTGATCTTGTTGGTTGCTATATCTCCATTACCACAAGTTGTTTCTACAAAATAGGTATGGTATACATGTTATAATTATTTTTGTAGCATAATTGAAGAAACACTAACCGGACCCCGGGCAGATTACGGATAACCTGGGGGTTAGATAGATGTTTCCCACGAGGGGTTAGACCCGGAGAAGATGGTTCTTCTGATAACCTGGAAAACAGACACCGTGAGCTTGTCACTGAGAAGGGGGGGGTTCCTCCTTGTGACCACCCTCCGGCGTGAGGATCAGACTAGATTGCTCTTTAAATATAAATGTATATTAAGAGATTGCTAGAGCAGATATCAGGTATAATATGATAAGATATGTTGAGATGAGATGGTCATACCATTTGTGGTATTTATAGCCGAAGGTAGGTTTCCAAGGAGGTGTGGCCGGCTGAATAGTATTCCTGTTCTACCAACTGTGGCCTACGCACGTGCCCTGCTGGTAGTTGATGGGTAGGCAGCGGCTGATAGTGACCAGGCCTGCTGTGTACTATTCCTTTTCCACCAACTGCCGGCTATGCACGTGGTATGGCAGTAGTTGGTGAGTAGACAGCGGCTAATAGTGACATACAGTACAGGAGCATGCTGCTCGCCATACTGTTGTCAATAAGCTGTCGTATCTTTAGTCAGATCTTTTGCCCATACCTCGTCAGGTACAGTACAGAAGATCTTCCCGTATCGTACGGACTGGCTTATTTGGGCGGGAGTATTCCCCCTCCCGCCCTTGTGCGGGATTGTTCCCGGCTTTGCTCATTCCTTCAGGTGACACTGAGTGATTGAGAGCTAAGTGCCTTGTGCGTGTAGCCTTGCTGCGCGGGTAGCCTTCCCTGATGGCTTGTATCCGCAACTGCGGGAACAGGCAGAGTCCTTCACCATTGGGAGGCATTTCCTGCGGGAACAGCTTGCGTACTGCGCGTAAGGACGTCACGTCTCTGAGCATGGTTGGTCCTGCGGATCCAGTTGGTTTCTGCGCAGACGTCCCTTTTCAAGGTGAGTTGTGGGTCCAACTGGGCTCTGCTGGGACCTACCTCTTCTAGTCCCCCCAGTCCAATGTTCTTCTCATGAGTGTTTAATAAAGTGAGGTGAACTTTTGGACTTAAGCAAAGGGTTTTGAAAAGGGTTTTTTAAGGTTTTCCATGGGGATTCTTCCCGCGGAAGTCCTTGTCACTTGCAAAAATTCCCGAGTTTCCTGCTTGATCTTTGGGTATGATGCGGGTAGGTCTGTAACCTCTTCGCAAGTCAGGAGCGTTGAGTCCCACTTGTGTGGATTCTCCATGGGGTTTTGGTAGTTTTGAACATAGTGATCAATTATGTTAAAACCACCAATTCCATCCTGGAGCTTCAAACAATGTAGTTCTCGACGTTCCCGCTATGCGGGGATGTTATTTCCGTTTCCGCAAGCATTGCCCAGAAGATCCTTCTTGGTTTCAATTCCCTGCGGAGCGCTAGGTATGTGAAGGGTTTTGCCTTGACACTCTACCCGCGCTCGTCTTACGGTTACTTTACTTCCAAGGTATTCCTGGCGTCAATTCCCTGCGGGTGCTAGGTATGTGAAGGGTTTTGCCTTAACACTGTACCCGCATCCGTCTTACGGTTACTTGGTTGCCAAGTTATTCTTGGCTTCAATTCCCTGCGGGTGCTAGGTATGTGAAGGGTTTTGCCTTTACACTGTACCCGCACCCGTCTTATGGTTACTTGGTTGCCAAGTTATTCTTGGCTTCAATTCCCTGCGGGTGCTAGGTATGTGAAGGGTTTTGCCTTTACACTGTACCCGTACCCGTCTTATGGTTACTTGGTTGCCAAGGTAAGGGGTATTTTCCCGCTTACTTTGAATCTTTTTGAATTTTGAAATTCGAAGAGTTGGTGAAAGGATAAGAACAGTCCAAACCTCTGAAACGTCGTGCGACGGTTTCTTCTGACTGTGTCAGGACGTGCAGGAAGTTATGGTGACGTGACAGTACATGGTCATTCCAGACGCTTTTTCAGGCGCGTGGGCGCGATTTTTCGGGCGCGTGGCCGCGAAATTAATGGTATGCGTCCTGTCAACAGCTGTTGCCAGCTTGCTCTTTGCCACGTGTCATAGTTTCATTGCACCTTCGATTTCTCTCTCTTCCGCATTAAATGCATCGCATTAATTGCGATTAGTATATAAAGGGGGAGAGGGTTCTTTGTAATCCACACTTTCACTCTTCTCTTCATCTTAAGAACGATTTCCGGCGAATACTCATCTTTCAGTCGAGCATTCTCTTGAAATCGTTTTCTTCTTTCTTTTTGCAAGATGTCGTTTCGTGATCTCGAATCTACAGCCGATGACAAGAGTACTGCTGGCGAGTGCCAGTGTGCTCTGCCTGGCGATCTGTATCAGTACATCGTCAGGAAGTTCATGCTCGAGTCTCTCGAGCCTGAGTTTCCTGAACCCCAGCAGACGGTGTATGATGCCCCCAGAGGCAAGATCGGGGTTTATGCTGCATTCTTTGTTTATGGGAATCTTAGGTTCCCATTGACAAAGTTTGTTTACCGTGTCCTTGAGAGGCACGGTGTGCACCTGACCGAGGTGCACCCGATGGCGATTGCCAATATTCGGCACTTCGAGTGGGTGTGCCGGATTCTGGGCATTGAGCCCTATGTTGACCGCCTGATGACCTTCTACACTTGGAGGTGCATCCAGGGGTGGTACACGTTGATAACCCGGATTAAGGGTTTGAAGATTTGCGCAACCGAGCGCAGTCTTCGCTCGTGGAAGCGAGAGTTCTTCTACATCTCCGCTCGCGCCATCCCCCTTGCCATGAAATTTAAGAACGGGCAAGCACTTCCCAGCCTTCACGCCTCCAACTACGAGGAGGCGGAATGGTTTTCGAAGATATCCCGAGTCCAATCTCCGGTTTACCGGTTTGCGGAGTCCGGGATGGTGATGCTGGGGATGAGCCGGGTGTGGAAGGATGCGGATGCGCATAAGATCCCAATCGTCCTCGAATACGGTTCGAACTTTGTTCCTTACGGTATGCTTTGTTTCTTTTTGTTGATTTAGAATCTCTTCTAACTTTTTTCCTGTTTATTTCAGAGGGGAACGACTTGCAGTCGCTCCTGAACCCGCGGGAGGCTGACGGTCCCGCCCGGATGGGTACTCGCGCTCTAGACGAGAACGAGTTGCCCATCCTAGAACAAACGGCGGATCGGTTCGTGGAGGTCTATCCGCTAGGCCACGAGATCCTTAGCGCCAAGCGGCCAAGTAAGGCGCTATTCGACCCTCGACCCCTCAATGTTGAAACCTCTGCTGGAATTCCTTTAATCGTATGTTCTGATGAGGAATCCGCAGATGGTCCTCCGTTGGTGCGGAAGAAGAAGGCTGCCGGCGGGAAGGGGAAGGAGAAGGTGGCCTCCACTGCCGATCCGGCGCCTCGGTCAGATTCGGAGACCGAGAGCGAAGAGGTGGCGGGGAATCCCGGTGGTGATCAGACCACCACTCCGGAGTAGAGGTGCACAAATCGGTTTTTTTTAAAAAAACCGGTTCGGTTATTAACCGGACCGGTTTATTTCGTCCTGAAAAAAAACCGGTTCGGTTAATAACCGGACCGGTTAATAACCGGTTTTTGTGCATGAAAACCATAACCGGTCAAACCGGTTACGACCGGTTTGGGAACCGGTTAGAACCGGTTAATAAACCGGTTTTTTTTATTAACCGGTTTTTAAATAACCGGTCTAACCGGTTAACCGGTTTTTTTTTTTTTTTTTTTTTTTAAATAACCATTATTTTTTCACAGTATAAACAAACCGGTAACTACAAGGCAAACCGGTAACTACAAGCATTAAATCGTTATCGCATATTCGTAACTCAAAAATACATAACTTTCATTTATAGCTTTTACATTAAAAATACAAACATTAAATCGTTATCGCATATTCGTAACTCAAAAATACAAACATTAAAGAATGCTTAGACACGATTACATTAACAACTTGCTGTTTCTTACTCATTATTTTCATCGCTACCCGATCCCGAGCTATTCCTTATGTAATCGTCGTACGCGGCTTCTTCATCGGTCATTGGTTGAGTGTGTCCTTGATTGACCTCGTCTTCATACAAGCCCGCCTCATAGTCCATTTCCCCCTCGAGTGAGCGTTGATGTTGTGCCCTATCTAAAGAGTCCAAGTAATCCTTGTAGCAAATAGACATCTCTACAGCTGGTGGAGTGAGTCGAGTCCTCCTAATCGATATAACCCTGCCAGAAACAGAAAAAGCAGACTCCGAAGCTACCGTGGAAGCTTGGACCGTTAGTAAATCTTTGGCCATGGCGGCGAGGATCGGAAACTCATCCTCCTTACCTCTCCACCAAGCCAGCAAATCAAGACTTCTAAATTCATCTGGAGTCATGTGTTTCACAAAGTTGGTACCACCATACCTTCCAAGTTCACTGCTTGGGGTGTTTACCTTTTGTCGTTTACCGGCGTCTTCCCAAATCATGTAGTACATCCCCATTTCAAGGTCGGTTTGGGATTGGGATTGGGCAACAGCTCTTAACGAGTCATGAATTTGGGAAGACGACCCGTATTTTGTAAGGTAAACATCATACATGTTAGACAAGGTGGTGTTGAAAGCATTCTTTAAAGTTTGGTTATAATAGGGGTTTTGATCGTCGTTTAACTCTAGCTCATCACAAATTTTTTCTATTAAAGCTTCAACACCACCAACATTTATGCAAGGGTTTAACGCAGCAGCACATGTCAAAACAGCGGGTAGTTGTTGAAAATATTTTCTAAATTTTTCTTTCATTTTTACACCCATATCAAAATAAGGTGCACCCCTACAATGAAGTTCACTCAACTTTGTGCACATGACAGCAATTTTTGGTAAAACAATGGGGCTTGTTGGATAGTAAACCCCGGATAAACTTGTTGTGCAAGATTTAAAAATTTGAAGTACCTCCGTAACGATCTCAATCAATAACCAGTTTCTAGGATCGTACGGTGCACATTTACCCCTACTTGACATTATTTGATGAAACGCAACTAGTGATTCTTTTTGTTGGATGGCTTTCTCAAACATATCACAAGTCGAGTTTCATCTTGTTGGACAATCCCAATTGGGCCCCAACCATTGACAATTAGCTTCATCACAAAATTTTTTGTATCTTGAAAATGTTTTATTGTTGCTAAAAACATCTCGTAACATTCTTTTAAAATTGTTTCTTTGCGTTTCGATCACGTTTAACCCATCTTGCACGGCCAAGTTGATAATATGTGCAATGCATCGGCTATGAAAAAATGCTCCATCACAAATAGGTTTATACTTTAATTTTAAATGGCCAACCGCGGCCGTATTGTTGGACGCGTTATCAAACGAAATTGAAAAGATTTTATCTTCAATCTTGTATTGTCGAATGACTTTATCCAAGAGTTTAAAAATATTTCTGCCCGTGTGCGGGTAATCAAACAATTGAAACGCAACGGTTCGTTTCATCATTTGCCACGACCCGGGGTCAACCCAATGAGCCGTCACACAAATGTATGAGTCGGGCGAACCATTAGGTACCGACCACACATCCGTTGTTAAGTTTACACCAGTTTGTAAGTTTGAAAAGTATGAAATTAGTTCGGATTTAGCGTTTTTCCAAGCTTTAAGACAATCTCTTCTAAGGGTCGAACGACTTACGTGTTGGTAGCGTGGTTGAACATACTTTTGCATCATCGACGTGAATTGAGGGTTGTCGAAGTGGTTGAAAGGAAGTGTATTTTGAATCACAAAGTTTGAAAACTGTTGACGTACCGCTTCAAGGTCGTACGTAAACACCGTTCCTTGATTCGTCATCTCCGGCTGCGAACTACTTCCCGATTCGTCCTTCAAGGCCTTGTAAAAGGGCCTTTGTACATGCGCTCTCAAAGTGGAGTTTGCATCTTTGCCATAAAACTTCAAACAATGTTTGCATCGAGCTTTTTGGGTACCGTTAGACATTTCGCATAGGTCGAAATGTTGCCAAACATCTTGGTTTCGTTTCGTGGGGATGACCCGAACGACCGTTTCTCCCGTGTTCGAGGCACCCATGTTGACGGATGAAGCAGCACTTTGGGAGGCCATGATAATCGACTACGAAATAAGAGCGTATGGAGTGGTAATGTGGTATAATTGAGCGTGAGATAACAAAATAATCGCGTATGTAATAAACGTTTAGAGCGTTTGGAGTTGTATAATCGAGTGTGATCTAACCAATACCCAACCTAAGCTATATATAGATGTTTGTGGGGGTAAAATGGGGAAAAAAAAAACGGTCAAAAATAAGAAAAAACGGCTATATGGCCGTTACTCAACGGGAAAAAACCGGTTTTTAACCGGTTAACCGGCTTTTTTATAACGGTCAAAAAACCGGTTTATAAAAAAACCGGTTAACCGGTTTTTCTAATAACCGGTTATTAAAAAAACCGGTTTTTTAAAAACCGGTTATTAAAAAAAACCGGTTTTTTTTAAAACCGGTTATAAAATCGGTTTAGGCTCCAAATCGTGGAACCGATATACAAACCGCCGGTTTGTAAACCGGTCAAACCGGTTTACAAAAAACCGGTTTTCTTAAAAACCGGTTTCCGGTTTAAACCGGCAAACCGGTTCGAGGACCGGTTTTTTTGACCACCTCTACTCCGGAGGCTGCGACTGTCACCTCCGGAGAGCCCAAGAAGACGACGGTGAGCGGCGCAAAGAGGCCGGCTCCATCGGGTTCGTCCCCGCCACTCCGTACATTTAGGCTCAAGAAAACCCGTAAGTACAAACTTCCTTTATCTTTTAACTTCATAGTTTTCCATCATTAATACTTATCTTCTTAACGCAGGCGTGGATGTTGACGCATTCCAGGGTGGAGCGCAGAGGAGTACCTCTCCGCCAATGACGGTAGGCTTGGTCAGCCTACCTGAGGCGACGACCCAGGCGCCTGCGCCTGCTTCCGCTGGTTCAGTTGCTCACTCCTTTGAGCCGACTGTTCCAGCTGTGATGACGTCACCGCCGGCTGTGAGTGCTGTTTTTACCGCATCTTTCACCGAGCCGGCGATTACTTTTGCTGCGGATTCCGCGGCGGCGACCGCGGCGGCTTCTACCATGCCTCCGTCATCGGCAACGACGGCCGAATCTTCAGGTATGCATGGGGTTTATCGCCAACCTCTGCCTCCTTCCCATCTGCCCGACCTTTTGGATGGATTTCCATTGGGTTCAGGTGATGGGTTTGGCAGCTATCGGCCTGTTATTGACCCTACAGGTGCGTAGGGTTGTTTTGGCCCATTTTATATATATATATATATATATATATATATATATATATATATATTTTTATCATCTTTTCCTAACTGCTTTATATTTTTTGCAGTGTCGGATTCCAATGAAGTGTATGTTCCACGATGGAACATTCGTCGAGGAACAACCCTTCGCACCCCTGTGGAGTGCGTGGAGTGGGCTCGTCACGCTGCTCCCAGTGGTGCGTTGGGGGAAGCCATGGCTAGCTACCAGGAGGGTAGGCTAACCAATGAGCTTCGGATTCTCCTGGCCCGGATGCAGCCGCGCGTCGAGCTGCTTTGTCATGAAAACGACAAGTTAAAAGCAGCTCGTCTTCAAGAAGTAGCTCGGCCGCGGGCTGTCCGGGAGGAGAACGTAAAGCTTACCGCAGCTGCTGCGGAAAAGGAGAAGGCCTTCAAGGCCCTCGAGGTTGAAGTTCAGGCCCGGCTCGAGGCCCGTTCCAAGGCTGCCCAAGCTGTTAATGAACAGCTTCGGCTGGCTAAGGAAACTGCAAGGAACGCAACCGAGAGGGCCACCAAGGCTGAAGCTGTTGCTGAGCCTCTACGCGTGGAGAATGAAGAGCTTAAAGCCAAATTAGAGGCTCTCCAGCAGGCTCATGATGCCTTAGCGATGGAAGACGCCAAAAAGCTCCAGGAGATCTTGGACCAGAGGGGGGTGCTTGACCATACTGAGCGGAAGCTAAAGGGCGTCGAAGAGGCTGCGGCTAAAGAAGTGTTGCTTGCCAACCTCAACAAGAGTGAAGCCGAATGCGCCCTTAACGAAGCTCAAGCTGCCCTCCAAGAAGCTCTGGTTGCCAAGGAATGGCTTCTTCGAGAAGCGTTGTCTCAGGTATGCTTTTCATGTCTTTACGCTTTTCTTTGTAAATAGAAAAGGTTCTGATACTTATATTTTCTTGTAGGTTGTGCATCGAGTCTTTGTTGAGACGTCTTATGATGATGCTATGAGCGCAGCCCTCAACGCTTCTCACGAGGATGGGGAAAAGGCCGGCTTCCTGCTTGGTCTAGGGTTCGTTGAGAAAGGCATCCCGCCTTCCAACTTCCCTTTGTACAATGTTGATACTGAAGCTGTTTACGACCAAGCAGTGAACCAGTATGCCGCCTTCCCGCATCCGGTGGTGGAGAAGGTGAACCAAGTTGCTGCTGCTGATGATGGGCTAGCTATCCTTAAAGCTTTCCTTGAACTGCCACGATCTACTGATGGTGCTGGTCCAAGTGGAAGTGGCCCTGAAGCCTGATCCTGAAGATCCCTTCCCACTGCTAGGATAGATTTATCTTGTATAGATTTATTTTCTTGTAGGCGGGTAGTTACCCGGCCATTCTTGTAATGAATCATTGTGAAATATAAATCTTTGTGCGGGTAAGACCGCTACTTTCTCTGGATTCCTTGCTTTATAAACGTTATATGACTTGCATACTTTAGTTTAAATTAGCAATTTTCCAAGTGTAGAATAAGTTAACCTTTGAACGTGGTAGATAATAGGTTGAAGTTTTGCTTCCTCTTTAGTGATTGTGCGGGTAGGACCATCACTTGCACTTAGTAGGATGGCTAAACTTTACCTACGTCTGACCTGCGTGGAGGTTTTCCTCATCTTTTTTGAAATTTCTAAGTATTTAG
Source organism: Bidens hawaiensis (assembly GCF_021521415.1). Lineage (NCBI taxonomy): Eukaryota > Viridiplantae > Streptophyta > Magnoliopsida > Asterales > Asteraceae > Bidens > Bidens hawaiensis. Next base: position 183,404 of record NW_027494450.1, read on the forward strand.
GATAAGTTATCCTTTGAACGTGGTAGATAATAGGTGTGAAGTTTTGCTTCCTCTTTGGTGATTGTGCGGGTAGGACCGTCACTTGCACTTAGTAGGATGGCTAAACTTTACCTATATCTGACCTGCGTGTAGGTTTTCCTCATCCTTTTGTTAGAAATTCTGTTTTGAATAAGTTAACCGTTCGACGCGCGGTTGTCAATAGGTTAGTGTTCAGTTTCCTCTCCTGATTCATGCGGATAGACCGGCACTTTCATTTAGTAGGATGACTGAACTTTTCCCCTTCAACTGACCTGCGTGAAGGTTTGCCGTTTTTTGGGTTTATGCGGGTTTTGCCGCCTTCCCCACGCAACGACTTTCTACGTAATTATGCGGTGAAACCGGCATATTAGTGTTGAATAAATTAACCGTTCGACGCGCGGTTATTAATAGGTTAGTGTTCAGTTTCCTATATCATGATTCATGCGGATAGACCGGCACTTTCATTTAGTAGGATGGCTGAACTTTTCCCCTTCAACTGACCTGCGTGAAGGTTTGCCGTTTTTTGGGTTTATGCGGGTTTTGCCGCCTTCCCCACGCAACGACTTTCTACGTAATTATGCGGTGAAACCGGCATATTAGTGTTGAATAAATTAACCGTTCGACGCGCGGTTGTTAATAGGTTAGTGTTCAGTTTCCTCTATCATGATTCATGCGGATAGACCGGCACTTTCATTTAGTATGATGACTGAACTTTTCCCCTTCAACTGACCTGCGTGAAGGTTTGCCGTTTTTTGGGTTTATGCGGGTTTTTCCGCCTTCCCCATGCAACGACTTTCACACTTATGTATGCGGTGAAAACCGGCATCAGTGTTGATAGTTCATAAAGTATAAATGTAAAATCATCAGCGTCGATGTTCTTAGGAGAATCATTTCCATTAGAAATGGCTCTTGGCCTTTTCTTTACAAATTTGGAATTGATCTACATGCAAACTGTGTAATTGAGCTCCCTTCCATGTTGTTGGGATGGGAGTGCCATCGAGCCGATACGCACCTGGTTCGGGATCTCGTTCTTTACGCAGCATGTAGTCTTCACATTGAAGCTGGAATTTTATTCGTGTTTTCCCCAGCTGGGGTTCTACATGCATCAGCCTGCTCAGCGTTCATTGCGCCACGAGGTGCGCGAGCGTCCCATCTCTGACAAATGCTTCGACCATGTCCTTTACGTCTATGCATTCTTCGGTGTTGTGGCCTTTTGTCCTGTGAAAGTCACAGTATTTGCTCCGATCAGCATTGTGACGATGTCGGATTATTTGAGGCTTTGGCCATGGGAGTTCCTCAGTGGCGAATATCTCGGTGACGCTTTTGGTGAGCGGCGTCCATCTGGAGTTCTGGTTCGACTGTACATTTCCCCTTCCGCCTAACCGATGTTGCAAGCCGGATGAGGTGTCAAAGTTTACCCTTGACTGCCAAATGCCTAGCTTTCGCTTTTTGTTTAATCGGGCGGTAAGGACGTTGTCTTCCCTTGTTTTCTGGGTGTAGAGGTTTGTGCTCTGTGGGAGATCTCTACCCAGTTGCTTCTCCGTTTCCGCAAAGCGTTTAGCTGCTGTCATGATGGCATCCCATGTGGATGGCATGCCATCTTTACCCGTTAAGGTGCGGATAAGCTCTGGGTCGTTCGCGCCCTGAATAAAAGCAGCGCGAACAAGATCTTCGCTAATGTTACCCAGACGTAGCTTCTTCGAGTTGAAGCGAGTGATGAAGTCTAGCAAAGATTCATCTTCCTCTCGAATGCATTTGAGGATTGTCCATTGCTCCTCGGTATACTTTCTTTGCTGGCTGAAGTGTTGGCTAAACTTCTGTTGGAAGTCTGCCCAGTCGTAGATGTGGTTGACCGGTAGACGATCGAACCACGCTCTAGCAGCCCCCACAAGCGTCATTTGGAACATGTAACACCACGTAGGTTCCGTCCAACTACTGACGGTTGCCCCCGCTATGAATCTGTTCAAATGATCATCTGGGTCAGATATACCATCATATGTGCCTATGCTGGACGTTTGTTTAGCACTTTTTGGGGCAATTGCTTCCGCAATGTCCCTTGCAAATTTGGACGTTCCCGCATTTGCAACGTTTGGTCTGAATGTTTTGGAGAAGTCACGTGGACTTCCACCTGTGTTTTTTGGTTTGAAGGCTTCTCCAAAATGCCTTCTCGGTTGGGAGTCCGTTTCCTTACGCTTCCCTTTTGCCCTATGGCGAGGGTTTGCGTCGGAGTCGGATTCCTCCGAGTCATCGTCCGAGTATTCTTCGAATTCGTCAGCCTGTTGGACGGAACGCAAACGTTCGTCCAACTCAGTTTGGAATTCCCTCTGACGTGCCTCCGCCCATGCCTTAACTTCATCGAGTGTTTGGCGGGGGAGTCTTGTTCGTTTCTCTAACTGGGTATCGGTGAATCCCAGTGAGTGATTATTTACTGCACTTGCCCCAGCTTGGGTAACTGGGGTAGTGTTCGTAAAATTTACTTCACTTTCCCCGGCTTGGGTAACCGGGGTAGTGTTTGTAAAGACTGTGTAGCCGGTATTCCCCCCAGTAGCTGGGGTTGTGGTTACCGGAATTTCTTTAACCATCTTTCCAGTAGTTTGAAAAAACTGAAAAGAAATGAAGTTCTAGCTTTTATGCACGGATGACGCCAATTAGAGGTGCACAAATCGGTTTTTTTGAAAAAACCGGTTCGGTTATTAACCGGACCGGTTTTTTTTATCCAGAAAAAAACCGGTTCGGTTAATAACCGGACCGGTTATTAACCGGTTTTTGTCAATGAAAACTCAAACCGGCCAAACCGGTTTGGACCGGTTTAGAAACCGGTTAGAACCGGTTATTAAACCGGTTTTTTTACAACCGGTTTTTAATAACCGGTCTAACCGGTTAACCGGTTTTTTTTTTTTTTTTTTTTTTTTTTTTTTTTTTTTTTTTTTTTTTTGCTTTAGGGTTTAGGGTTTAGGGTTTCGTTGTTAGCATTCTTTGCTTGGAAGATTAAAAACACATAACTTTCATTTATAGCTTTTACATTAAAAATACAAACATTAAATCGTTATCGCATATTCGTAACTCAAAAATACAAACATTAAAGAATGCTTAGACACGATTACATTAACAAGTTGATGTTTGTTACTCATTTTCTTCGCTACCCGATCCCGAGCTATTCCTTAGGTAATCGTCGTACGCGGCTTCTTCATCGGTCATTGGTTGAGTGTGTCCTTGATTGACCTCGTCTTCATACAAGGCCGCCTCATACTCCATTTCCCCCTCGAGTGAGCGTTGATGTTGTGCCCTATCTAAAGAGTCCAAGTAATCCTTGTAGCAAATCGACATCTCTACAGCTGGTGGAGTGAGTCGAGTCCTCCTAATCGATATAACCCTGCCAGAAACAGAAAAAGCAGACTCCGAAGCTACCGTGGAAGCTTGGACCGTTAGTAAATCTTTGGCCATGGCGGCGAGGATCGGAAACTCATCCTCCTTACCTCTCCACCAAGCCAGCATATCAAGACTTCTAAATTCATCCGGAGTCATGTGTTTCACAAAGTTGGTACCACCATACCTTCCAAGTTCACTGCTTGGGGTGTTTACCCTTTGACGTTTACCGGCGTCTTCCCAAATCATGTAGTACATCCCCATTTCAAGGTCGGTTTGGGATTGGGATTGGGCAACAGCTCTTAACGAGTCATGAATTTGGGAAGACGACCCGTGTTTTGTAAGGTAAACATCATACATGTTTGCCAAGGTGGTGTTGAAAGCATTCTTTAAAGTTTGGTTATAATGGGGGTTTTGATCGTCGTTTAACTCTAGCTCATCACAAATTTTTTCTATTAAAGCTTCAACACCACCAACATTGATGCAAGGGTTTAACGCAGCCGCACAGGTCAAAACAGCGGGTAGTTGTTGAAAATATTTTCTAAATTTTTCTTTCATTTTTGCACCCATATCAAAATAAGGTGCACCCCTACAATGAATTTCAGTCAACTTTGTGCACATGACAGCAATTTTTGGTAAAGCAATGGGGCTTGTTGGATAGTAAACCCCGGATAAACTAGTTGTGCAAGATTTAAAAATTTGAAGAACCTCCGTAACGATCTCAATCAATAACCAGTTTCTAGGATCGTACGGTGCACATTTACCCCTATTTGACAAAATTTGATGAAACGCAATTAACGATTGTTTTTGTTGGATGGCTTTCTCAAACATTTCACAAGTCGAGTTCCATCTTGTTGGACAATCCCAATTAGGCCCCAACCATTGACAGTTAGCTTCTTCACAAAATTTTTTGTATCTTGAAAATGTTGAATTGTTGCTAAAAACATCTCGTAACATTCTTTTAAAATTGTTTCTTTGCGTTTCGATCACGTTTAACCCATCTTGCACGGCCAAGTTGATAATATGTGCAATGCATCGGCTATGAAAAAACGCTCCATCACAGATAGGTTTATACTTTAATTTTAAATGGCCAACCGCGGCCGTATTGTTGGACGCGTTATCAAACGATATTGAAAAGATTTTATCTTCAATCTTGTATTGTCGAATGACTTTATCCAAGAGTTTAAAAATATTTCTACCCGTGTGCGGGTAATCAAACAATTGAAACGCAACGGTTCGTTTCATCATTTGCCACGACCGGGGGTCAACTCAATGAGCCGTCACACAAATGTATGAGTCGGGCGAACCATTAGGTACCGACCACACATCCGTTGTTAAGTTCACACCAGTTTGTAAGTTTGAAAAGTATGAAATTAGTTCGGATTTAGCGTTTTTCCATGCTTTAAGACAATCTCTTCTAAGGGTCGAACGACTTACGTGTTGGTAGCGTGGTTGAACATACTTTTGCATCATCTCCGTGAATTGAGGGTTGTCGAAGTGGTTGAAAGGAAGTGATTGTTGAATCACAAAGTTGCCAAACTGTTGACGTACCGCTTCAAGGTCGTACGTAAACACCGTTCCTTGATTCGTCATCTCCGGCTGCGAACTACTTCCGGATTCGTCCTTCAAGACCTTGCAAGAGGGCTTTTCTACATGAGCTCTTAAACTGGAGTTTGCTTCTTTGTTATAAAACTTCAAACAATGTTTGCATCTAGCTTTTTGGGTTCCGTTAGACATTTCGCATAGGTCGAAATGTTGCCAAATATCTTGGTTTCGTTTCGTGGGGATGACCCGAACGACGGTTTCTCCCGTGTTCGAGGCACCCATGTTGACCGATGAAGCAGCACTTTGGGAGGCCATGATAATCGACTACGAATTAAGAGTGGTATACTCGAGTATGAAATAAACGACTACGAAAGAAGAGCGTTTGGAGTTGTATAATCGCGTATGAAATAAACGTTTAGAGCGTTTGGAGTTGTATAATCAAGTGTGATCTAACCAATACCCAACCTAAACTATATATAGATGTTTGTGGGGGTAAAATGGTAAAAAAACAAAAAAAAAACGGCTAAAAAACGGTCAAAAAAAAAAAAACGGCTATAAAGCCGTTTGGTAACGTTCGAAAACCGGTTTAACCGGTTAACCGGTTATTAAAAAACCGGTTAACCGGTTTTTTTTATAACGGTAATAAACCGGTTATTTTAAAAACCGGTTAACCGGTTTTTTAATAACCGGTTATTAAAAAAAACCGGTTATAAAAAAAACCGGTTATAAAACCGGTTTTGGCTCCAAAACGTATAACCGATACGTAAACCGGTTACGTAAACCGGTCAAACCGGTTTTTAAAAAAACCGGTTTTTAAAAAACCGGTTTCCGATTGAACCGGCCAAACCGGTTCCGTAACCGGTTTTTTTGAACACCTCTAACGCCAATGAAGAAACACTAACTGGACCCCGGGCAGATTACGGATAACCTGGGGGTTAGATAGATGTTTCCCACGAGGGGTTAGACCCGGAGAAGATGGTTCTTCTGATAACCTGCAAAACAGACACCGTGAGCTTGTCACTGAGAAGGGGGGGTTCCTCCTTGTGACCACCCTCCGGCGTGAGAATCAGACTAGATTGCTCTTTAAATATAAATGTATATTAAGAGATTGCTAGAGCAGATATCAGGTATAATATGATAAGATATGTTGAGATGAGATGGTCATACCATTTGTGGTATTTATAGCCGAAGGTAGGTTTCCAAGGAGGTGTGGCCGGCTGAATAGTATTCCTGTTCTACCAACTGTGGCCTACGCACGTGCCCTGCTGGTAGTTGGTGGGTAGGCAGCGGCTGATAGTGACCAGGCCTGCTGTGTACTATTCCTTTTCCACCAACTGCCGGCTATGCACGTGGTATGGCAGTAGTTGGTGAGTAGGCAGCGGCTAATAGTGACATACAGTACAGGAGCATGCTGCTCGCCATACTGTTGTCAATAAGCTGTCGTATCTTTAGTCAGATCTTTTGCCCATACCTCGTCAGGTACAGTACAGAAGATCTTCCCGTATCGTACGGACTGGCTTATTTGGGCGGGAGTATTCCCCCTCCCGCCCTTGTGCGGGATTGTTCCCGGCTTTGCTCATTCCTTCAGGTGACACTGAGTGATTGAGAGCTAAGTGCCTTGTGCGTGTAGCCTTGCTGCGCGGGTGGCCTTCCCTGATGGCTTGTATCCGCAACTGCGGGAACAGGCAGAGTCCTTCACCATTGGGAGGCATTTCCTGCGGGAACAGCTTGCGTACTGCGCGTAAGGACGTCACGTCTCTGAGCATGGTTGGTCCTGCGGATCCAGTTGGTTTCTGCGCAGACGTCCCTTTTCAAGGTGAGTTGTGGGTCCAACTGGGCTCTGCTGGGACCTACCTCTTCAATAATATTATTAAAAAAACATTAAGTCGCAACATTTCAATTCATAAGATGAGAATTAAAGGTCCTACAACCCGGCTGATTATGAAAGCATCGATAAAACCGATTTTTCGGTAGTTGAGGAGTTGGAAAATATGCTAGAAGAGCCACCAAATAACCTTAGGATGTCTACTTCACAAACACAAGAATTTTGGATTATGTTTTTTTAGAATTGGATGTTTGTTTAAGATATTAATGTTTTGAGAATGGGGGATTATGATGTACGTTTTTGTTGTCTGTTTTGAAGTTTCATGAAAGTTATGTATGTTTTGAAGCTTCATACATTTTTGTAGTAACATGTTTATTATTTATGACGTTATCAATTTCTAGAATTTTGCCCAACCTGCAATATGTTAACGTGGCCATTTCGATGTATGGTCAAGTTATGAAAAATTGCACTTAGCCATACTTGCAAGGCCGGCTTGAGCTATCGGTACAATTCTACATTTTACAAATCAAAGTATTGAACAAGTTTAATCTTTGAAATTGAATCTAAAATTGGCAATTATTAATTCGTTTTAACAAACTCATTCATGAACAAGTCAAAAACATGTTTGTCACTGTAAAACACTAGAAACGACTCTAACTTATGTGATCTACTGATGTCCACTCATATTGCAATTTATAAATTTTACTTCAACGATCATGTGATTCACTCAACTAAAATCAGATCTTCTAATCACTCGAGTTTAGTGGAAGTGAAGAGCAAGTTATTTGAATTTCAAGCCAAATTTATAATTGCATTAGTTATATTTTGATGACAATTTGGATATGTAATAATAGACGGCTTAGTTGTAGCATTTTTATTTATTTATTTATTTTTAATCTCTTCATTGAAACTTCACTAAATGAATTATGAAACAAACAGAAATAAAAACAAATTAGATGGCGACCTTTTGTTTTGTAAACAGGGTGGGCTGCCAATGCTTGGGCCGACACTCAATTCTTTTGGCCCATAAACCCGGTTATTATAAAACTATGCAGCCCATTTTTCTAGTTACACTTTTGTTATTTATCCAACTAATAGTAGCATCAAATCACATTTGAGCTAATGGAGTAATGGTACCTTGATGGCTTGATGTCTAGCTTTGGACTCGTGAAGTAGAGTTACGAGTATATTAGATAAATGCTGAGTTCTTAAAAAAACTAAAACTAAAAGTAACAAACGTCAAGTGTAACGGCCCAAAAGCACTATTATTGGTAGTGTATAGGGGTGTGGATTTGAATAGAAGAAAACCATTCCGATATGTTCTGAGAGGAGAGAGAGAGAGAGAGAGAGATTATACCGTTGAGACCACCGGCTCAGAAGGCCTTAATCTGAGTAAACGTAATGAACGATATTTTCTAAAATTTATTATATAATCCACGATTTTATTTTGAGTCTCAGCTATGACACTTATGATGGAGAATATGGAAAGATGTGCTGTCACATGCATTTGAGGGTCTCTCCACTAGAGCTGAGAAAACCAACACTATACTTGAACAAATACGCTTCATCATGTAGGTGGTGGAAATGTGTACAAAATGAGAGCGCGAAAGCAAAAAAAAAATATATATATATTCAGATAGTCATCATAAGAATTTTCTTCTCTTTCAGCTACAACTAATTGTCTAATTGGTCATGCTCACGATTTTTTAAGCCTAGCTTTAATGTAAAAAAGTTGACATATTCCAATGATTTGAAAGTTAATGAACCCCTCTTAACCCTCCCAGGTTCCACCAATGAATGAGACTATGAGAGAGTTACTATGACATGTGTTGGTAGCAACATTGGTGGAATGGTGGTGGCTATAAAGTTTCTTTCAACAAGATAAGCGTGGCCCGTTATGTTCATGTTAGCTTCTTTGTTAAATAGGGATCTTGTTGTCGATTTGATAAGAATTTTGAGGCCCTAGCGACCTTTAAAATATAATGATGACGCATAACATAAAGTTACATAGGTTGACAAGGGTATGAGGGCACGATCCATACTATTTGGATGTGACTAATTGATAAGACGCCATATAAAGTCATAAATTTCAATTCAACCTACATGTTACAAAGTGTTGAACATATAATTCAATTGATGGATTTGTACATGCAGCGATGGGAGGTAAGATAGTGGGTGAAAGTGAAATTCAAGCTACCATAACTTTCAATTCTATACTAAATAGTTATGTCTATGATCGAAACTAATTCGTTTTAATGTTTTATGCTTCTGGTATATTTTTATATTTTACGTTTAGAATTATGGTCACTTTTTATTTAATTTAAGGATTATCTTTATACGTTCGTTACATTCACTTTAGTACTTACATTACTTAAACCTCTATTTTCTAACGAGAAGCTAAACTACGTCTAAACTACATCATTTTTATCTAAACAACTACATGCCCATTGATTGAACATGGGACTTCCCATCAAGATGCATAGGTTGGGTCAACTACCCAAGTGAGGTGTTAAACTTATAAATAAATACTAATTCACAGTGTTTAGGAGAATTATTAAATTAATAATACATTACAATAAAAGTATAGGTTTCATATTTCAATTTTTGAATAGCTTTATATATTGAGTATCAATCCACTTTTAAACTAAAGCGTTTTGTGGGTATAATAATCGGATAATGTACAAAGTGTCATGTAAATAACGATAATTCAAGTGAGAACGAGTTGCTTAGCTCATGTCAAACACACACCAAGTGATACAAGGCCAGATTGTCACATTGATTGGATTAAACCATTACAACTCTTTATTAAATGGTACAATATATGACATTTATAACTGCTTTATAATTATGTGAGAAGTAGTAAATATGCAGATACTAACTATACTTATAAACCCAAGAGCTTTTGGTCTAACGATACCAAGGTATATTAGGTATTGGAGAATATTTTATTTTCTAAATTGTGAGGATTCGAGTTCTATGGTTGTAAATAAAAAAGTAATTTATGAGTTAGAGTTAGAGAGTATGTGAGTTGTCTTTCTAAAAAAACTCAGTAGCTACTAGCTACTAGTTACCATTGCCTGTAGATGCCAATAAGCATAGTTACAACTGATAATGTAAGTTGTCACTGATGACACATGCCCCATTGAGGCCATTTTACGACTAATGCATATCTGCCATCGATGATTAGTTACCATATATCTCGGTTTTTGTACAACTTTTAACCACTGTCACTCCCATCAGGGACTCAACCCCTTAAAGGATTAGACCTCATCAAGGAGTCGGCGAGTCACCCGAACCCCGCTAGTGTGGTGCCCCTTTAGGACTCACATGGCCTAAGGGCTTTGTCTTTGGAACCCTTGAGGTTTTATGGTGCAAATAGACTTGACTGAGTATATACTTCAAACCTTCTAACCTAGTCAATGTTTATTCTAGTTTCTAATTTGGTTTTAGCAAATCAAATTATACTAAAATGACATGACACTAAAATCACTAACAAAAACAATGTTTCAAGTTGAGTTTTATCACGTTTGATAAAGCACACGTAGCTTTGTTCAATTTCGTATTGTGAATCCCCTAGTCATATCATTATGGAACTCTTTAAATTAACAACTTACATTGATTACTTTCAAAAATCGAAATATCGTTACTCATGCAAATATAAGTTAGTATTTTCAGATAAAATTGTAAATATTAACATTGTAATCCCGTATTTTTAATATAAACTATTTACTAGTTTCACGTGACACGTATATAGGTTCACCTTTCATGCATACCAGAGTGTATATAATCTAGATAAATTAATTAGCGACACATTGTCCCCAATCAGGTACAATAAACTTTTATGTTGACCACTTGACGAAGCAACGAGTGTTCAGGAAACTTGACATATGGAATTTAAAGTTGGACCTTTTATAAAGTCATGGATAGAGGTTGCGAAGTAAAGAAGGATATATTGTGTAGACATGAATGGTACTTGATTTGGATTGTTCATTATATCGCATAGTATTAGATGCTTTTACACATGTTTGGGTTTTAAAAATGGTAACGTCATTTAGACTTAAAATTTCACACAATCAATGTCATATTAGACTTACAAGCTGGTTACTCATTCATGGGTAATGTTAAACAACCCAAAACTACCCAACACTGCTCAATTTAGATGGTTGGTGTACGGCGTATCTAAATACTCAACAATTAGCGACACTTTGTTGAGTTCATCCTAGCTACTCGTTTAACTAGGGGTGGTTTCCCGTCTACTTAGTTACTCAGTGGTGGCAATTGGCTGGGCCGAGTACTCAGACCCCGTCCACGCTCAACAGATTGTCTGTGGTGTGCTTGTGTGTTTGAATTAGCGCCACTTATATCTTTTTTTTAATCTAGACCTCTTCTCTCATAATAGCTAGATTTTCATAAATATAAATTGAAATGAACAAAACTTTAATATATATTAATAATCTCTAAAATATAACTAGTTATAGCACTTGCATGTTGACGCGGAGGGAAAAGATAGACATACAAACGTTGAATCCCACACACGCGTTGCAACGTGTTAACTTATTAATTTAGACCGAAACTTAAACAAAAAATTTGTAAAAGATATTGTGTGATATATTTGTAAACTATGAAAAATACATGGGTCAAAAAGAAAAAAAACAAAATTAGATAAAATGAAAAAGTATTATAAACAGGTATAGAGGTAGGGTACTGAAAAGACCCAAATACCCTTAAATATCACCCGCGGGTCAATCTAAAGTCCCTCATAAGGCACCCGCGGGACATATGGGCCACCCGTGTAATTGTCCGTGGAAGAAGCACTCTCCCAAGACGTGCGGAAGCATCATGGCACCCTCAGAAGTTATCCGCAAGACGGAATAACTTATCCGTATAAATGACCGTGAGGTAATGCCCCGAGACAGCTGTTATTAACTAATAACATTCTAGAAGATCTATTAAGATGTTTTCCTGAGCAATACGTGACCTCTCGGCCAATCAGCAAAGAACACCTGGCAAGGCCGTTATAACCGTGCACATGGCCAGGGTGGTCTACGACCCTATCATATGAAGACGCGTGTCCGGGTTGTTATACATGCACATGCAACGTATAAGCTGAGTCTATCGTATGAGGACACGTGTCCAGTTGGTTACGAGAGCATCTTCTAAAGGGACAGCTGGCCCAATCACCTTCCCACGCCCTTCGGCTATAAATGCATGTCTCAATCTCCATGAGGTATGCAGTCACTCTCACTGTACTATCACTATTTACTTAAGTGCATTATCTTCGTCAGAACTGTACTTATTCTCACGCTGGAGGGTGGTTACGGGAAGACCCCCCACCTTATCCTTCCCGTAACGAGCTCACGGTGTCTATTTTGCAGGTTCACGTCACTGGACTTTGGGGAGTTCATATCATATTGGCAGTTAACCGTATCCTACCATGTGGACTCATTGGATCTAAGATCCGTTAAGGGGAGCAAATCCGTGTTTCTTCAACAAGGAAATCAAAGAGAGCTAGAAGGTGATACAACATGTGATGCAACATGTATAACTTTGAAAGCCAAAACTCTTTCAAAATCGTATATATATAAATTTAACGATTTATTATTATACTAATAACGATTTACCATTGTGGAGCTCGATGTTGACACTTATTTTTGGAGTGTTATTCTTGATCAAGAATTTTTAAAAAAATACGGATAGTTGTGGCTCCATGTATTTTTTTTTGTAAACATAGAAAAAATAACCGATGATGATGTTTACAAACTTTATTTTTGATGTTTATTTTACTAGATGGGTTTTTGGTATTTTTCATGTCAAATATACGTATTTTATGTGACAAGACACATTTTTAAATGTTTAGGTTTTTTATTGTACATATTCTCACTTTAAACATTAAAAACCCTATAATTGTTCATATGTTTTTCAAAAATATCAATCCTTTCACTATGGCTACCGAGAGAGTTTTCTTTATTAAAGATATAAATTAGAGTACTAGTTTTAGTTAGAGCGCGTGTTATGTTCACCGCCAAAGGGCGCCACCAGTTGTCACTGTGGATTCGCGACTGCCAAACCCAATAAACCCCAAGTGCCAAAGTATGTCAAAGAAGGGACCGTGAGAACAATGGCGATATGAAGGTATTTGTAAGGAAATTTTTTAATTAATAATAAATAATATAACCAATTATTTCACTCTATCTACTAATTTACATTTTCACTCACACCTCCTATAAAAGAGTCTAGGGAGAAAGCCTCTTGCCATAGGCATGATTTACCAATTTCACATTTCTCTTTTCACACATCCTAATATCCTATAACACATGGCTATAAAATTATATTTATATTTTATTTGATATTTATAATATGATTTAAGAAAAAAGTATCTATATGTTGCAAATAGTCATAAAAGTAAGAAATCAAAGGTAAACAGTAACAAAATCTATAAAAGAGACTTGAAGAAACAATAAGTGACCTCGGCAGATTAAGAATAATCTTAGGGTAAATAGATGTTTCCCACGAGGGTTAGGTCCGGCAAAGATGGTTATTCTTCTCGACCTGCAAAACAGACACCGTGAGCTCGTCACTGAGAAGGGGGGGGGGGGGTTCCTCCTTGTGACCACCCTCCGGCGTGAGAATCAGACTAGATTGCTCTGAATATAAGTGTATATATAGAGAAATAGCTAGAGAGAAGATAAGATATCAGATAAGATAAGATGATGATACCGTTCCAAGGTGTTGGAGTATTTATAGCCGAAGGTAGGTTTCCAAGCAGGTACGGCCAGCTGTATATAATATTCCTTTTCCACCAACTATGGGCTACGTTCGTGCCACGATGGGAGTTGGTGGGTAGGCAGCGGCTGATAGTGACATTTTGTACTGGAGCGTGCTCCTCCTCGTACTATTGTCGGTGAGCTGTCACCCTGTGATTGGTTCATGGGTCGCTTTCGTCAGATCTTGTCTATTTGTCCATACCTTGGTAGGTATAGTACAAAAGATCTTCTAGAAGTGTACGGACTGGCTCTTTTGGGCGGGAGTATTCCCGCCCTATTCATTCCTTCTTCAGGCGACATTACTGAAGTATAAGAGTTAGTGCCTTATGCGTGTAGCCTTACTGTTAGTGCGGGTAGCCTTCCTTCTTGGCTTGTACCCACAGCTGCGGGGACAGGCATGGTACTGTACCAAGGGAGGCTTTCCTGCGGGGACAGCTGGCGTACTGCGTGTAAGGTCTTCATCTCTCTGAGCATGGTGGGTCCTGCGGATCCAGTTGGTCTTTGCGCAAACGTTCCTCTTTAAGGTGAGTCTTGCGGGTCCAACTGGGCTTTGCGGGGACCTACCTCTTCAAGTCCCCCCAGTCCATTGTTCTTCTCATGAATTGTTAATAAGTGAGGTGAACTTTTGGACTTTAAGCAAGGGGTTTTAAAGGGGTTTTCGTTTTTTAAGGTTCTCCGTGGAGATTCTTCCCGCAGTTTTCCTAATGTCACTTGCAGAAAATTCCCGACTTTTTCTGCCTGATCTTTGGGTATGATGCGGGTAGGTGCGTAACCTCTCCGCAAGTCGGGAGCGTTGAGTTTCACTTGTGTAGATCTCCACGGGGTATTGGTAGTTTTAGACATAGTGATCAGTTATGTTAAACAACCAATTCCACCTTGAAGCTTCAAACAATCTAGTTCTCAACGTTCCCGCCATGCGGGGGTGTTATTTCCCTTTCCGCAAGCATGACCCATAAGATCCATCTTGGGTTCAATTCCCTGCAAGTGCTAAGTATGTGAAGGGATTCGCCTTGACACTGTACCCGCACTTGTCTTATGGTTTCTTGTTTTCCAAGGTATCTTCTTGGCTTCAATTCCCTGCAAGTGCTAAGTATGTGAAGGGTTTCGCCTTGACACTGTACCCGCACTTGTCTTACGGTTTCTTGCTTTCCAAGGTAAGGGGGTATATTCCCTCTTATTTTTGAATATTTTTTAATCTTTTTGAAATTCGGAGAGTTGGTGAAAGGATAAGGACAGTCCAAACGGTTGAAGGGACGTTGGCGTCTTCTGACGGTTTCAGGACGTGCAAGAAGTTAGGACGACGTGACAGCATGTGGTCAATCAGGACGCTTTTTCAGGCGCGTGGGCGCGAGTTTTATGGCACGCGCCCTTTTGACACATGTTGCAAGCTTGCTTTATCCACACGTGTCGCCGTGTCATTGCTTCTGCGCCTTCTCTCTCATCCGCATTAAATTCATCGCATTCATTGCGATGAGTATATAAGGGGGGAGAGGGTGTATTTCATCCATCATCT
Organism: Bidens hawaiensis; assembly: GCF_021521415.1. Taxonomy (NCBI): domain Eukaryota; kingdom Viridiplantae; phylum Streptophyta; class Magnoliopsida; order Asterales; family Asteraceae; genus Bidens; species Bidens hawaiensis. The sequence continues at coordinate 198,435 of NW_027494450.1, forward strand.
TCACTTCACTCTCCTTTTCCTTTTAAGCGATTTCCGGTGAATACTCATCTTTTCCGGCGAGCATTCTCCTGAAACCACTTTCTTAACACTAAAAAATGTCTTCTTCTACTCATGACCCAGAGGTTAACGTCGAGGAGTCCGACGTTTACCTTGAGAACCCGACATCTACGTCCGATAAGGACGATAAGAGTACTGCTGGCGAGTGTCAGTGTACTCTTTCTGTCGATGTATACCATTACATCGTCAAGAAGTTCATGCTCGAGCCTTATGAGCCTGAGTTTCCGGAGGCCCATCAGACGGTGTACGATGCCCCTAAGGGCAAGATAGGGGTTTACGCCTCGTTCTTCTTATATGGGAATCTGAGATTCCCATTAACGAAGTTCGTGTACCGTGTTTTAGAGAAATACGGTGTTCATTTGACGGAGGTGCACCCAATGGCAGTTGCTAAAGTTCGCCATTTTGAATGGGTGTGCCGTATTTTGGGTATCGAGCCTCTAGTCGACCGCCTGATGACCTTCTATACTTGGAGGTGCATCCAGGGTTGGTATACCCTTGTTACTCGGATCAAGGGTTTGAAGATCTGCGCTACTGAGCGTAGTCTTCGTTCTTGGAAGCGGGAGTTTTTCTACATCTCCGCTCGTGTCGTCCCCATCGCGATGACGTTCAAGAATGGGAGGGCACTTCCTAGCCTTCACGCCTCCAATTACCAGAAGACGGAATGGTTCACCAAGATTTCCCAGATTCAGACTCCGGTTTATCGCTTCGCGGAGTCTCAGATGGTGATGCTTGGGATGAGCCGCGTGTGGAAGGATGCCGGGTCTGGGACGCCGCAAATACCCATCGTCCTTGAATACGGTTTGAACTATATTCCTTATGGTATGCTCCGTCTTTTGTGTTGGTTTAGGATTTTCTTCTAACATTGTTATCTTTTTATTTCAGAGGGGAACGACTTACAGTCGCTCTTGCACCCGCGGGAGACTGGTGGTCCCGCACGGTTGGGTACTCGTGATCTCGATGAGAACGAGTTGCCAATTTTGGAGAAAACTGCGGATAGATTTGTAGAGGTTTACCCGCCAGGCCACGAAATTTTAAGCGCCACTCGGCCGGGTAAGGAGTTCTTTAATCCTCGTCCTCTTCATGCTCAAACTTCTGCTGGAATTCCTCTGATCTTGTCATCTTCTGATGAGGGTTCCGCAGATGGGCCCTTTATTGTGAGGAAAAAGAAGGCGGCTGGCACGAAGGGCAAAACGAAGGTTGCTACCTTTGTTGACCTGGGGAATCAGTCTGAATCCGAGACTGAGAGTGAGGAGGCGGCGGGTAACCTTGGTGGTGGTGACGAGGCCATTGTCTCAGAGGTTGAGACAACGGCTGTCACTTCCGAGCCACCAAGCGCTGCGAAGGTAACTGGCGTGAAGAGGCCAGTTTCTTCGGGTCCATCTCCGCCTGTCAGGTCTTTCAGGATCAAGAAAGCCAGTAAGTATACTTTTTGTGTACCTTTTCCGCATTTCCTTCCGCCTTTGTTTTTTATATCTTTGGTTTTTCTTTATACAGGAGTGGACTTATCTGCTTTCGAGAGCGGTGCGGGAGGAAGCGGTTCAGGACCCACGACGATAGGTTTGGTCAACCTATCCGAGGCGATGACCCAGGCGGCTGCGCCTGTTTCTGGTGCTGGTTCAGTTGCTCATACTGTTGAAGCAACTGTTCCGGTTATGACGTCATCTGTCATGGCTGCTGTGCCGACGATGGCGTCCAGTTTCGTTGCTGCGTTGAGCAGTTCAACTTCTCCGCCGACCGTCAGTGCCATCTTTACTACATCATTCACCGGACCGGCGGTGACTTTTTCTGCGAGCTCATCTGCGGCGGCTACCACGATTATGAGTTCATCTCAAATGAGTTCATCTCCGATGGTCTCTACCTCAGTGGCTTCTACAGCGTCACTTCCGGCGTCAACGACTACCTCGTCTTTGGCCGGTTCTTCAGGTATGTTTAGAGTTGAGACCTCTAGACTTACCTCTGTTGATGAGGGGGTCCAATATTTGCCTCATTCCCATCTCCTTGACCTCTTGGATGGATATCCTTTAGGTTCGGGTGATGGGTTTAGCGGCTATCGGCCTGTTATCGACCCTACAGGTGCGTGGGGTTACTTTGGCCTGTTATCCATTCTTGTCATTTTTTCCTAACTGTTTTTTGTTTTCGCAGTTTCGGATTTCAATGAGGTTTATGCTCCAAGGTGGAATATCCATCGAGGAACAACTCTCCGGACTGCCGCAGACTGCGTCGACTGGGCGCGCCATGCCGCTCCAAGTGGTGCATTGGGGGAGGCGATGGTTAGCTACCAGGAAGGCCGCTTGTCCACTGAGCTCCGAATCCTTCTCGCCCGGATGCAACCGCATGTCGAGTTACTTTGTCGTGAAAACGACAAGTTAAAGACTGAGCGTAGCTTGGAGGGGGCTCAGGTGCGATCGCTGCGGGAGGAGAACAAGAAGCTTGCCGCCACCGCTACGGAGAAAGAGAAGGCCTTCAAGGATCTTGAGGCCGAAATTCAAGCTAGGCATGAGGCCCGTTCCAAGGCTACCCAAGATATTAACGAACAGCTTAGGTTGGCTAAGGAAACTGCGCGTAATGCAACTGAAAGGGCCACCAAAGCTGAAGCTGTTGCTGAGCCTCTGCGCGCTGAGAATGAAGAGCTGAAAGCCAAACTGGAGAAGCTTCAGTAGGCTCATGAGGCTTTGGCATTGGAGGATGCCAAGAAGCTACAGGAGCTCTTGGATCAGAGGGGTGTGCTTGATCGCACTGAGCGCAAGCTTAAAGGCGTTGAAGAGGCTGCTGCCAAGGACGTGTTGCTTGCTAACCTAAACAAGAATGAGGCCGAACGCGCCCGCGATCAAGCTCAAGCTACCCTTCAAGAGGCTCTGTCCAATAAGGATTGGCTTCTACGAGAAGCGTTGCCGCAGGTACGCATAGCTCCCTAACTCTTTGCTTTTTGCTCTTTTTCTTTATACTTAGACAAGTTTTTTTTTTTTTTTTTTTTTTTTGTAGGTTGTGCATCGGATTTTCGCGAACACATCCTATGATGATGCCATAAGTGCAGCCCTCAACGCTTCTCATGAGGATGGAGAGAAGGCTGGTTTCTTACTTGGTCTAGGATTTGCAGAGAAAGGCATCCCGCCTTCCAAATTTCCTCTACATGATGTTGACACTGAAGCTGCCTACGACCAAGCTGTGAACCAGTACGCTGCTTTCTCTCATCCGGTTGTGGAGAAGGTGAACGAAGTTGCTGCTGCTGATGACGGGCTAGCTGTTCTCAAATCTTTCCTTGAACAAACGCAGCCAACTGATGGTGCGGGTTCAAGTGGGTTTGGAGGGAGTGGTCCCGAAGCCTGAATCTTGAGATTCCTCCCATCCGTTAGGATAGATTTGTATTTTTTGTAGGCGGGTAGATACCTGGCCATTTTGTAATGTTTGAACAGCTTTTATCATGAATATAAATGATTGTGCGGGTAGGACCGTCACTTTCACTTAATGGCTTGCTTTATAAACGTTATATGATTTGTTCATGCATATTTTAGTTTAACTTAGCAATTGCCTTGCCTTATAAACATTATATGATTTGCTCATGCATATTTTAGTTTAACTTAGCAATTTTCTAAGTGTTTTGAATAAGTTAACTTTTCGACGCGTGTCAGATAATAGGTTAATGTTCTGTTTCCTCTATCATGATTGTGCGGGTAGGACCGTCACTTTCACTTAGTAGGATGACCAAACTTCACCTATATCTGACCTGCGTGAAGGTTTTCCTCATCTTTTCCTTAGAAATTTTTACCGTTTTTGTGTTTATGCAGGTTGAGCCGCTTTCCACACGCAACGACTTACTTCCTCCCTCACTTATTTATGCGGTGAATACCGGCATATCAGTGTGATCAGATCATAAGTATTAAGGTAAGGCTATCAGCGTCAATGTGATAAGGAGAATCATTTCCATTAGAAGTGGCTCTAGGCATTTTCTTTACAAGTTTGGAATTGATCTACATGTAACATTTGCGTAATTGAGCTCCATTCCATGTTCTTGGGATGGGGGTGCCATCGAGACTTTCGAGCCGGTATGCGCCCTTTCCCAGAACTTATAATAATGTATGGCCCCTCCCATATCGGGGCCAACTTTCCTGGGCGCTCTTGGTTCGAAGCCTCGTTGTTACGCAGTATGTAGTCTCCGACATTGAAGTTGCAGAGTTTTACCCACGTGTTGTAGTTGTTTCCCCAACTGGGGTTCTACACGCGTTAGGCTGCTCAGCACCCATTACGCCACGAGGTGTGTGAGTTTCCCATCTCTGACGAATGTTTCGACGACATCCTTCAAGGATATGCATTCCTCCATGGTGTGGCCTTTTATCCCGTGGAAGTCACAGGATTTGCTCTGATCAGCGTTTGACGCTGTCGGATTATTGGAGCCTTTGGCCATGGGAGCCTCTCGGTGGCAAATATCTCGGTGACGCTTTTGGTGAGTGGCGTCCATCTGGGATTTCGGTTTGACGACTGCATGTTGTCCTTTCCGCCTAAGAGAGGGCGAGAGTTGGATGAGGTGTCAAAGTTTACCCTTGACTGCCAAATACCAAGCTTCCTCTTTTTTTTTTGTCGGGCGGTATGGACGTTATTTTCTCTTGTTTTCTGGGTGTAGAGATTTGTGCTCTGGGGAAGATTTCCACCCAGTTGCTTCTCCGTCTCGGCAAAGCGTTTAGCTGCCGTCATGATGGCATCCCACGTGGATGGCATGCCATCTTTACCCGTCAACGTGCGGATGAGCTCTGGGTACTCAGCGCTCTGGATAAAAGCTGCGCGAATAAGATCTTCGCTAATAGTGCCCAGACTTAGCTTCTTTGAGTTGAAGCGAGTGATGAAGTCGAGCAAAGATTCGTCTTCCTCTCGGATGCAGTTGAGGATCGTCCATTGCTCTTCAGTATATTTTCTTTGTTAACTGAAGTGATGGCTGAACTTGTGCTGGAAGTCTGCCCAATCATAGATGTGGTGTACCTGTAGACGATCAAACCACGCTCTGGATGCCCCAACGAGCGTCATCTGGAACCTGTAACACCATGTGGGTTCCGTCCAATTACTGGCGGTTGCCCCCGCTATAAATCTGTTCAAGTGATCGTCCGGGTCAGATATGCCATCGTAAGTGCCTATGTTGGACATCTGTTTGGCACTCTTTAGAGCGATTGTTTCCGCAATGTCCCTTACAAATTTGGACGTTCCCGCATTCGCAACAGTTGGTCTGAAAGTTTTGGAGAAGTCACGTGGTTTTCCCCCCGTGTTCTTTGGTTTGAAGGTTCCCTCGAAATTTCTTCTCGAGTGGAAGTCTGCTTCTTTACGCTTCCCTTTCGCCTTATGACGAGGGTTTGCGTCACTGTCAGATTCTTCCCAATCTTCATCATCCGCATACTCGCAATCATTGCTCATGTTGAGCTGTTGTCGAGTGCTTCCGAATTCGTCATTGGCCTGTTGGAGTGAACGTAAACGTTCGTCCAACTCGGCTTGGAATTCTTTCTGACGTGCTTCTGCCCAAGCTTTAATTGATCTAGTGTTTGTCGGGGAAGCCTCGTCTGTTGTTTCTCCAACTGGGTATCAATGAATCCCAGGGGAGGATTGTTTACTGCACTTGCCCCGGCTTGGGTAACCGGGGTAGTGTTCGTAAAAATCGTGTATTCAACGGTGTTCCCCCCAGTAGCTGGGGTTGTGGTTACCGGAGTTTCTTGGTCACTCGGTGGCTTTGGCATCGGAGTAACCTTAACCATCTTTCCAGAAGTTTGAAAAACTGAGAAAAAGAAGAATTAGTTCTAGCTTAATGCACGAATGGCGCCAATGGAGAAACACTAAGTGACCCCGGCAGATTAAGGATAATCTTAGGGTAAATAGATGTTTCCCACGAGGGTTAGGTCCGGCAAAGATGGTTATTCTTTTCGACCTGCAAAACAGACACCGTAAGCTCATCACTGAGAGGGGGGTTCCTCCTTGTGACCACCCTCCGGCGTGAGAATCAGACTAGATTGCTCTGAATATAAGTGTATATAGAGAGAAATAGCTAGAGAGAAGATAAGATATCAGATAAGATAAAATGATGATACCGTTCCAAGGTGTTGGAGTATTTATAGCCGAAGGTAGGTTTCCAAGCAGGTACGGCTAGCTGTATATAATATTCCTTTTCCACCAACTATGGGCTACGTTCGTGCCACGATGGGAGTTGGTGGGTAGGCAACGGCTGATAGTGACATTTTGTACTGGAGCGTGCTCCTCCTCGTACTATTGTCGGTGAGCTGTCACCCTGTGATTGGTTCATGGGTCGCTTTCGTCAGATCTTGTCTATTTGTCCATACCTTGGTAGGTATAGTGCAAAAGATCTTCTAGAAGCGTACGGACTGGCTCTTTTGGGCGGGAGTATTCCCGCCCTGCTCATTCCTTCTTCAGGTGATATTACTGAAGTATAAGAGTTAGTGCCTTATGCGTGTAGCCTTACTGTTAGTGCGGGTAGCCTTCCTTCTTGGCTTGTACCCACAGCTGCGGGGACAGGCAGGGTACTGTACCAAGGGAGGCTTTCCTGCGGGGACAGCTGGCTTACTGCGTGTAAGGTCTTCATCTCTCTGAGCATGGTGGGTCCTGCGGATCCAGTTGGTCTTTACGCATACGTTCCTCTTTAAGGTGAGTATTGCGGGTCCAACTGGGCTTTACGGGGACCTACCTCTTCAAGACTAAATAATGACATTAATCATAACTTCCATACGAAAACAAATACTTTTAACGCCTATAAATAATTCACAATAGTTATTCCAAGGACATTACAATTATTATTGTTATTTCTTTAATACAAAATCTTATTTTTCTTTATTAACATAAATAAATTCATTAAATTTCCTTTTCTTCCATTTTGTTTTTGTTCATAAAATCATTCATTCAGCAAACGATAAATAATGATCATTAGCTTATTGGCATAATGCATGCTTCAGTCTTCCCTGTCATTTCATCCTTGCATGATATCTGATTGGTTATTTATTATTTAATTTACTTATTTATCGCTTAAATATTCTCTTGGAGTTCACAAGCAAAATGGACGGTGGTGGTGGCAGTCGCCGTCGTTGGCCGTCGTGGAACAGCCTTAAACGCCAGCTCGGTTTCAAACGAATCAACATTCTGGGTTTTTGTGGGTCTTCTAAATGGGATAATAATAATAATAATAATAATAATAATGATATCAACAACACCAATGCCGGAGAACAACCGTTGATGTTCTCCGGCAACCAGTCTCCGGCAGCGTGGGAAACGGTGAGTCAGATACTCGCCGGAGATGGTGACGTCACTGTGAATTTAGCAACGGCATTGGCGGCGGAACGGCGGCAGATAAACGTGACGGTGAAGCCGTTGAAGACGATAGTTCAATTGTTTGAGGAGATTGATGGTCGGGATGCTGTTAAGGTTGTGCATGACGGCGGTGATGACGTCAGCGGAGGTGGGATTGTGAAGAGGTAGGTCCCAGCAGAGCCCAGTTGGACCCGCAAGACTCACCTGGAATAGGGACGTCTGCGCAATGACCAACTGCTCCAGCAGGACCCACCATGCTCAGAGAACCTTACGCGCAGTACGCCAGCTGTACCCGCAGGGAAAGCCTCCCAATGGTGAAGTACCCCGCATGTTCCCGCAGCTGCGGATACAAGCCATCAGGGAAGACTACCCGCACTAACAGCAAGGCTACACGCACAAGGCATTCGCTACTTCAGTAGTCACATGAAGGAATGAGCAAGGCGAGAATACTCCCGCCTAAATGAGCCAGTCCGTATGCTTCTGGAAGGTCTTTCGTACTATACCTACTAAGGTATGGGCGGAACAGACAATTTGACCAGAGCAGCCCATGAACCAATCACAGGGTGACAGCTCACCGACAACAATACGAGGAGGAGCACCCTCTAGTACTGTTTGTCACTATTAGCCGCTGCCTACTCACCAACCCTTACGATGGGACGTGCGCAGCCTACAGTTGGTGGAACAGTGCGTAGCCGGCAGTAAAGGAACAGTATACAGCCGACCTTTACTGTTGGCCGTAGCCTATCCACCAACCAGCATGGCCTGTGCGTAGTCCACTGTTGGTGGAACAGGAATACTATTCAGCCGGCTGTACCTTCTAGGAAACCTACCTTCGGCTATAAATACTCCAACACCTTGGAATGGTAAGGACATCATCTGATATCTCAATCTTATCTAGCAATCTCTTAATATACACTTATATTCAGAGCAATCTAGTCTGATTCTCACGCCGGAGGGTGGTCACAAGGAGGAACCCCCCCCCTTCTCAGTGACGAGCTTACGGTGTCTGTTTTGCAGGTCCCCTGAAGAACAACCTTCTCTGCTGGACCTCATCCTCGTGGGAAACATTACTTAACCCCCAGATTATCTATAATCTGCCCGTGGGTTCACTTAGTGTTTCTTCATTGGCGCCATCCGTGCATAAAAGCTAGAACTAATTCTTAGTTTTTTCAAAGTTTCTGAAGAAATGGTTAACGTTACTCCGGTCCCAAGACCAGTAAGTGACCAAGAAACCCCGGTGACCACAACCCCAGTAACTGGGAACACCCGCGGTTATACAAATCTTACGAACACTACCCCGGCTACCCAAGCCGGGGCAAGTGCAGTAAATATTCCACTGGGGTTCACTGATGCCCAGTTGGAAAAACGAATGAGGGTCCCTCGCCAAACACTAGATCAAGTGAAGGCGTGGGCCGAAGCACGGCAGAGAGAGTTCCAAGCCGAATTGGATGAACGCTTGCGTTCAGTTCAACAGGCTGACGAATTCGGCAGTACTCGCCAACATCTCAATATGAACAGTGAGTGCGAGTACTCAGACGACGAGAGGGAAGAATCCGATACCGACGCAAACCCTCGCCATAAGGCGAAAGGGAAGCGTAAGGAAACGGACTTCCAACCGAAAAGGAATTTCGGAGAAGCTTTTAAACCAACAAATGCGAAGAGAAACCCGCGTGACTTCTCCAAAACCTTTAGACCAACTGCTACAAATGCAGGAAAGTCAAAGTTCGCAAGGGACATTGCGGAAGCAATCGCCCCGAGAAGTGCCAAACAAATGTCCAACATTGGCACTTATGATGGTCTATCCGACCCAGACGACCACTTGAACAGATTCATTGCGGGGGCAACCGTCAGTAACTGGACGGAACCCACGTGTTGTTATATGTTCCAGATGACTCTGGTTGGAGCGGCCAGGGCATGGTTCGATCGTTTACCGGTCCACCACATATATGATTGGGTGGACTTTCAAAACAAGTTCAGCCAACACTTCAGCCAACAAAGGAAATATACTGAAGAACAGTGGACGATCCTCAACTGCGTCAGAGAGGAGGATGAATCTTTACTAGATTTCATCACCCGCTTCAACTCCAAAAAGCTAAGTCTCGGCAACATAAGTGAAGATCTTGTTCGCGCCGCTTTCATCCAGGGCGCCGAATACCCAGAGCTTATCCGCACATTGACGGGTAAGGATGGCATGCCATCAACATGGGATGCCATCATGACGGCGGCAAAGCGTTTTGCCGAGACGGAGAAGCAACTGGGAAGGGATCTTCCCCAGAGTACACACCTCTACACGCAGAGGACAAGAGAGAACAATGTTCGGATCGCCCGGCAGAACAAAAAGAGGAAGCTAGGTATCTGGCAGTCAAGGGTAAACTTTGACACCTCATCCAGCTCTCACCCTCTTGTTGGCGGAAGAAATCACACACACCCTTCAAGCCAGAAGCACCGGTGGACGCCACTCACCAAAAGCGTCACGGAGATATTTGCCACTGAAAAGCTACCATGGCCAAAAGCTCCAATGATCCGGCAGCGACCTAATGCGGATCAGAGTAAATCCTGTGACTTCCACGGGACAAAAGGTCATAGTACGGAAGAGTGTACATCCTTGAAGGATATTGTTGAAGCATTCGTCAAGGATGGAAGACTGGCACACCTGGTGGCATCAATCAAGAAGGGAGGAAGGAACGACAACCGGTACCGAGGCAACGGACGAAAGCCCGTTGACATCAGCATCAACATGGTTCATGGTAAGATCAGAGGAAGAAAAAGGCGAACGACAGAACCATGTGCGTGGAAGGAAGCTGAGGTGCGCTTCCCGCGAGTGCCAGGAGGACCCAGCAAAGAAGGCCCTATCGTCATCAAAAGCCAGCTGGGGCACTACATCACTTCTCGCACTCTTGCTGACAACGGCGCCTCATCAACGGTGATGTACAGGCAGTTCTTCGACAAGCTAGATGACGAAGACAATGAACGCCTGGAAACGATCTGCGCCTCGATGGAAGGGTTTGATGGCAGCACAAACACCCCCCTGGGTATCCTATCTTTCCCCGTCACTCTTACGGATGGGAAACACTCCCGCACAGAAGATGTGGACTTTGTCGTGATGAGAAAGCCACACCACACATACGACATTCTCTTCGGGAGAGACGGGATGGCAAGATTCAATGCCGTGGTATCCTCAGTCCACGGCATGATGGGATGGCCAACAGCTGAGGGTGTAGCGATGATCACTGGCATTCCCCAGGTATGCATCGCATCTGTCTCATCTAAATCCAAACCAAAGATGGCTAAACCAACCATCACCGAACCAGAAAGATGGGCCTTCAACGGCAAGTACCCTGACCAGGCCGTCACCATTGGCCCAACAATTGTTGATCCCACACGCACCTTACTCAAGCGCTTATTACAAAAAAACGCTTACATCTTCGCGTGGACACCAGCTGACATGACTGGTGTACCCCGAAGTAAGGCAGAGCATAAGCTCAAATGCGATCCTGCTGTTACGCCGATCGTACAAAAGCGCAGAGTAATGGGGCCAGAACAAACTAACGCGTGTAGAACCCAAGTCAAGGAACTCCTTGACGCAGGCATCGTACGCGTTAGTAGATATCAAACTTGGGTTGCAAATCCCGTTATGGTACCGAAGAATGACAAACAATGGCGCATGTGCATAGATTTCAAGGATTTGAACAAAGCATGCCCCAAAGATTGTTATCCGTTACCTGAAATTGATCTTAAGGTGGATTCGTTGGCACCGTTCCGCCTTAAATGCTTCCTGGACGCGTATAAGGGGTACCATCAAATCCACATGGCCGTTGATGATCAGGACAAAACCGCTTTTCGGACGCCCGATGGCACATTTTGTTATCAAATGATGCCATTCGGACTTAAGAATGCCGGGTCCACATACCAACGCCTGATGGACAAAGAGTTTCATTCCCAAATTGGGAGGAACTTGGAAGTCTACATGGATGACTTGGTCATCAAAAGCCCTGACCCAGAAGCGATGTTGAAAGACATCGAAGAAACTTTCAACACGCTCAGGAAGATAAACATGAAGCTCAACCCGAGCAAGTGTGCCTTTGGAATGGAAGAAGGGAAGTTCTTGGGGGTCATCGTCACTAAAGATGGCTTCAGAGCGAACCCTGAAAAGGTCGAAGCCATTATCAAAATGGAATCACCTACTACCATCAAACAGGCTCAGACACTGAATGGACGACTAGTGGCACTTAATCGCTTTTTGGCAAACCACGCGGATAAGTCGTTTCCCTTCGTGTCAACGTTGAGAAACTGTTTAAAGAAAACGCACTTCCGCTGGACACCAGAAGCGGAAGCAGCTTTTCAGGAGATTCGGTCACGCTTGATCGAACTCCCAACGCTCACAGCACCAAAAGCGGGAGAGGAGTTAATCCTATACCTTTCCGCAACAGATAGAGCAACCGGGGCAGTCCTGCTAGTAGAGCGAAAAGGCATCCAGATGCCAATCTACTATGTCAGTCGTATCCTAACAAACGTAGAAACCCGGTACTCTACCCTCGAAAAATTAGTCTTAGCACTTATACACGCTTCACGCAGGTTAAGACGATATTTCCAGGGTCACCCAATCACCATTCTCTCCAACTTCAAACCTGCAAACGTTCTAGGCAAACCCGAGTTATCGGGACGCCTAGCTAAATGGGCAATTGAGTTGGGGGAGTACGCGATAAAGTATAAGCCAAGACCAGCCATAAAAGGCCAGGTTTTGGCCGACTTTATTGCAGAAGTGCCTGCATCGCGGGAAAAAGAGTGCCAGGAAGAGGCTCAACCCTCTCCAGCACATGACATCAATGATGTCTGGCGACTCTACACTGATGAGCGGCGAGTAACGAGGGTTCAGGCGCAGGGCTGAAACTAACCAACCCAGCAGGCCAAGAATACACTTACGCTATTCGACTGGACTTTCCAAGTACGAATAACGAAGCCGAGTATGAGGCATTCTTGGCTGGGCTGAGAATTGCGCGTAAGATGGGAGTGAAAAACTTGGAAGCCCACGTGGATTCCATGTTAGTAGCCAATCAAATCAACGGGACGTACACGGCCGTGAACGACACAATAGCCCTGTACCTAGCACAAGCAAAATCCCTTATGCGCGATTTCAACGACTGCAAAGTCATACACGTCAAGCGAAGTGAAAACAAATCTGCGGATGCGTTAAGCAAGCTTGCATCATTAGCCTTCACCCACTTAGGAAAGGATATCCGCATTGAACTCCTCGAGACACCTTCGGTCCCGCACAAGGAAATTTGTGTCATCCAAACCGGCACAGAAACGTGGATGACACCAATAATAAAATACCTTGCGGCAGGTACACTACCAGAGTCAAAAACACAGGCAAGAAAACTACGCTGTAAAGCACTGAATTATCAACTCATCGATGACATCCTTTACAGACGTAACTTTCTTGGCCCACTCTTAAGATGCGTGGACAACCAAGATGCTGACTACCTCCTAAGGGAAGTACACGAAGGCATCTGTGGAGTACACGCAGGTCCCCGCGCTGTTGTAGCTAAGCTAAACAACGCGGGATACTTTTGGCCGGGGATGCATACGGATACGCTGGCATACATCAGAAAATGCAGGTCTTGCCAGCTCTACGCACCCAACACGCACCGCCCGAAGAATGAACTTGTTCCAGTCACCTCTTCATGGCCATTTCAGAAGTGGGCCATCGATGTGACAGACCCATTTCCTACAGCAGCAGGAAATGTTCAGTTCCTAGTGGTAGCCATCGACTACTTCACCAAGTGGATAGAAGCAAAACCATTAGCCCAAACAACCGCGAAACATATCAAAAAATTTATTTGGGAATTTATTATTTGTCGTTTTGGACTTCCACAGAATTTGGTGAGCGATAACGGCACCAACTTTGCTGACAAGAAGCTACAACAGTGGCTGAAAGAACTTCAAATCACCCACACCTTTACCTCAGTGGCACACCCGCAAGGTAATGGTGAGGTGGAAAGAGCAAATAAGAGCATCGTCGAAGGCATAAAGAAAAGACTCTTGGAACACAGATCCGGCTGGGTGGACGAGCTTCCGCACGTCCTTTGGGCAAACAGAACGCTGAAGAAGGCCAGTACGGGAGAAACCCCGTTCAGTCTCACTTATGGCACTGAAGCCATGGTCCCGGTCGAAATTGGTTTACCCTCACCAAGGGTCTTGATTCAGCCAGAAGACAATGATGCGGAAAGACGGTTGGACCTTATGCTAACCGAGGAACGCAGAGACTTAGCCGCAGTGCGTGAAGAGAACTACAAGCGACAAATGCAAAAGTACTACAACACGCGGGTAAAACTCTGCAACTTCAATGTAGGAGACTACATACTGCGTAACAACGAGGCTTCGAACCAAGAACGCCCAGGAAAGCTGGCCCCGATCTGGGAAGGGCCATACATTATCAAAGAAGTCCTGGGAAAAGGCGCATACCGGCTCGAAAGGCTCGATGGCACTCCAATCCCAAGAACATGGAATGGAGCTCAATTACGCAAATGTTATATGTAGATCAATTCCAAATTTGTAAAGAAAAGGCCTAGAGCCACTTCTAATGGAAATGATTCTCCTTTCACAATGTGTTGATAGCCTTACCTTTATACTTATGAACTTCCCACACTGGTGCCGGTATTCACCGCATAAATGGGGGAAGAAGTAAGTCGTTACGTGTGGAAGGCGGCAAAACCCGCATAAACACAACGCTAAAAATAAGGAAAACCTACACGCAGGTCAGATGTAAGTAAAGTTTAGCCATCCTTGTAAGTGCAAGTGACGGTCTTACCCGCACAATCACGAGCAAGGAAGCAAAACTTCAACCTATCATCTACCACGTTCAAAGGTTAACTTATTCTGAACACTTAGAAAATTTCAAAGGAAAAGATAAGGAAAACTTCCACGCAGGTCAGATATAAGTAAAGTTAAGCCATCCTACTAACTGTAGGTGACGGTCATACCCGCACAATCATGAAAGAGGAAGCGAAACAAACTTATAATTTACCACGTTAAAAAGTTAACTTATCTAAGTACTAAAGAAATTGCTAAGTTAGATCAAAACATGCGTAAAATAAACAAGGCAAAGAACTAACACAATCTTTATTTCATCAAAATTCAAATATTACAAAGAGCTATACAAAATAAAAAATCTACGCTAATGGTGGAAAGGGATCTTCAGAATCAAGCTTCAGGACCACTTCCACTTGGACCCGCTCCATCAGTAGAGCGTGGTGGTTCAAGGAAAGCTTTAAGGATAGCTAGCCCATCATCAGCAGCAGCGACTTCGTTCACCTTCTCCACCACCGGATGCGGGAAGGCGGCATACTGATTCACTGCTTGGTAGTAAACAGCTTCAGTATCAACATTGTACAAAGGGAAGTTGGAAGGCGGGATGCCTTTCTCAACGAACCCTAGACCAAGCAGGAAGCCGGCCTTTTCCCCATCCTCATGAGAAGTGTTGAGGGCTGCGCTCATAGCATCGTCATAAGACGTCTCTGAGAAGACCCGATGCACAACCTACAAGAAAATATACAAGTATCAGAACCCTTTCTATTTACAAAGAAAAGCGTAAAGACATGAAAAGCTTACCTGAGACAACGCTTCTCGAAGAAGCCATTCCTTGGCAACCAGAGCTTCTTGGAGGGCGGCTTGAGCTTGGGTACAGGCGCGTTCAGCTTCACTTTTATTAAGGTTGGCAAGCAACACTTCCTTTGCAGCAGCCTCTTCGACGCCCTTTAGCTTCCGCTCAGTATGGTCAAGCACCCCCCTCTGGTCCAAGATCTCCTGGAGCTTTTTGGCGTCTTCCATCGCCAAGGCATCATGAGCCTGCTGGAGAGCCTCTAATTTGGCTTTAAGCTCTTCATTCTCCACGCGTAGAGGCTCAGCAACGGCTTCAGCCTTGGTGGCCCTCTCGGTTGCGTTTCTTGCAGTTTCCTTAGCCAGCCGAAGCTGTTCATTAACAGCTTGGGCAGCCTTGGAACGGGCCTCGAGTCGAGCCTGAACTTCAACCTCGAGGGCCTTGAAGGCCTTCTCCTTTTCCGCAGCCAATGCGGAAAGCCTTTGGTTCTCCTCCCGGACAGCCCGCGCCTGATCCACTTCTTTAAGGCGAGCTGCTTTTAACTTGTCGTTTTCACGACAAAGCAGCTCGACGCGCGGCTGCATCCGGGCCAGGAGAACCCGAAGCTCATTGGTTAGCCTACCCTCTTGGTAGCTAGCCATGGCTTCCCCCAACGCACCACTGGGAGCAGCGTGACGAGCCCATTCCACGCACTCCACAGGGGTGCGAAGGGTTGTTCCTCGGCGAATGTTCCATCGTGGAACATACACTTCATTGGAATCTGACACTGCAAAAAACATAAAGCAGTTAGGAAAAAATGATAAAGAAAAAATATATATAAAATGGGCCAAAAGAACCCTACGCACCTGTAGGGTCAATTACAGGCCGATAGCCGCCAAACCCATCACCTAAACCCAAGGGAAATCCATCCAAGAGGTCAGGCAGATGGGAAGGAGGCAGAGGTTGGCGCAAAGCCCCATGCATACCTGACGGATCGGCCGTCGTTGCCGATGATGGAGGCATGGTAGAAGCCGCCGCGGTCGCCGCCGCGGAATCCGCAGCAAAAGTAACCGCCGGCTCGGTGAAAGATGCGGTAAAAACAGCACTCACAGCCGGCGGTAACGTCATCACAGCTGGAACAGTCGGCTCAAAGGAGTGAGCAACTGAACCAGCGGAAGCAGGGGCAGGCGCCTGGGTCGTCGCCTCAGGTAGGCTGACCAAGCCTACCGTCATTGGCGGAGAGGTCCTCTGCGCTCCACCCTGGAATGCGTCAACATCCACGCCTGCACAAAAGAAGAGTGTTAAAAGGATATATATTAAGCTATGAAGATAAAAGCTAAAGGAAGTTGTACTTACGGGTTTTCTTGAGCCTAAAGGTACGGAGAGGCGGGGACGAACCCGATGGAGCCGGCCTCTTTGCGCCGCTCACCGTCGTCTTCTTGGGCTCTCCGGAGGTGACAGTCGCAGCCTCCGGAGCGGTGGTCTTATCACCACCGGGATTCCCCGCCACCTCTTCGCTCTCGGTCTCCGAATCAGACCGAGGCGCCGGATCGGCAGTGGAGGCCACCTTCTCCTTCCCCTTCCCGCCGGCAGCCTTCTTCTTCCGCACCAACGGAGGACCATCTGCGGATTCCTCATCAGAACATACGATTAAAGGAATTCCAGCAGAGGTTTCAACATTGAGGGGTCGAATAGCGCCTTACCTGGCCGCCTGGCGCTAAGGATCTCGTGACCTAGTGGATAGACCTCCACGAACCGATCCGCTGTTTGTTCTAGGATGGGCAACTCGTTCTCGTCTAGAGCGCGAGTACCCATCCGAGCGGGACCGTCAGCCTCCCGCGGGTTCAGGAGCGACTGCAAGTCGTTCCCCTCTAAAATAAACAAGAAAAAAGTTAGAAGAAATTCAGAATCAACAAAAAGAAACAAAGCATACCGTAAGGGACAGAGTTCGAACCGTATTCGAGGACGATCGGAATCTTTCGCGCATCCGCCTCCTTCCACACCCGGCTCATCCCCAACATCACCATCCCGGACTCCGCAAACCGGTAAACCGGAGATTGGACCCGGGATATCTTCGAAAACCATTCCGCCTCCTCGTAGTTGGAGGCGTGAAGGCTGGGAAGTGCTTGCCCGTTCTTGAATTTCATGGCATGGGGGATGGCGCGAGCGGAGATGTAGAAGAACTCCCTCTTCCACGAGCGAAGACTGCGCTCGGTTGCGCAAATCTTCAAACCCTTAATCCGGGTTATCAACGTGTACCACCCCTGGATGCACCTCCAAGTGTAGAAGGTCATCAGGCGGTCAACATAGGGCTCAATGCCCAGAATCCGGCACACCCACTCGAAGTGCCGAATCTTGGCAATCGTCATCGGGTGCACCTCGGTCAGGTGCACACAGTTTGACCAGAGCAGCCCATGAACCAATCACAGGGTGACAGCTCACCGACAACAATACGAGGAGGAGCACCCTCTAGTACTGTTTGTCACTATTAGCCGCTGCCTACTCACCAACCCTTACGATGGGACGTGCGCAGCCTACAGTTGGTGGAACAGTGCGTAGCCGGCAGTAAAGGAACAGTATACAGCCGACCTTTACTGTTGGCCGTAGCCTATCCACCAACCAGCATGGCCTGTGCGTAGTCCACTGTTGGTGGAACAGGAATACTATTCAGCCGGCTGTACCTTCTAGGAAACCTACCTTCGGCTATAAATACTCCAACACCTTGGAATGGTAAGGACATCATCTGATATCTCAATCTTATCTAGCAATCTCTTAATATACACTTATATTCAGAGCAATCTAGTCTGATTCTCACGCCGGAGGGTGGTCACAAGGAGGAACCCCCCCCCCCCTTCTCAGTGACGAGCTTACGGTGTCTGTTTTGCAGGTCCCCTGAAGAACAACCTTCTCTGCTGGACCTCATCCTCGTGGGAAACATTACTTAACCCCCAGATTATCTATAATCTGCCCGTGGGTTCACTTAGTGTTTCTTCAGATTGGTACGGTGTGTTGCTTGTGCACGGAGAGGAGTAAAGGTGCGGCGTTGATTCCGTGTGGGCATACGTACTGTAGGGTGTGTTTTGGAACCATGTGGAGGAAGAGAGAGTCGTGTCCGCTTTGTAACCGTTCGATTATGGATGTGCTTGAGATCCTTTGAATGAATGCTGTAGCGGATGAATGTTGGAAGAAAGTATGGGTGTAAAGATGACAAGTGGAATATCTGGAGGGGGTTGTTCAGAACATTCGCGGTGGATTTTGGCACTTGTTTTTCCAATTCGATTTTTTCATAAATGTTATGATAATATTTTATGATTACTATTGTGGTAATTTATAATGAGTGGGATGATTTTAATAATATAAAAGGGTAATGCACATTTATAAATTTTTTTGAAAAATGTGGTCGAAGTTTACTTACGTTTAAATTTCACAAATCCATCAACAAAATGTAAGTGAAGCTATTACAATGTAGGGAGCGGTTTAGCGTGTTGTGAGTAGAGGAAAGAAAATTTAGGTATTTTAATAGAGACTCGGGATTTTTAGTGATCTCCGGTTCTTTCCTTTGGACGTCAGGATTTTACCATCCTGTGGGCTTTTAAGGGGGTGGGTTTTCCTGAAACTGGAGATAACTTAAAGACATTTAAGGGCTCTGTATAACTGGGCTGGGTTATCTCACAGTTGTCTTTTATCAATTGGTCACCCCGTACAAAATACATAGTCAATTATTTGTTTGTTGGCCCTTAAATAAATAGGTTAGCTTAATAGCTACCCGGAATATCTAATGGGATTTGAAATTAAAGTGAAGTATGTCTATATGTGTATGTGACATGCTTGGCTGTTATTTTGATTTATGTGGGAATATTATTTTGATTTATATGGGAATGTAACGGACTAAATGAGTGTTTTGGTTTGTTGATATTTAATGGAAAGTTATTATCATATAGATTACAAGGCATGTTTGTCTATATGTTACTTGTTTAACATGATAATTCTTTTTAATTTAAGTTTTGACGAGCTTTTTTTTGTTTAATTAAGGTAACATAACGAACCTAACTGATACTACATGTCATCACAATGCAAAGGTTTTAGCATTCTTTTAATTAACATATTAATTACTTTTACTTGGCTGTTTGTTTTATTGGTTTATCTTGCATTTGACTTTTTTTTTCGAACAACACTTTCATTAAAAGAACGGGACAAGCTAGTAAGCCGCTAGAGGAAAAAATAACAAACCAAACAAAAATAAAAACCAATCCCTTCAACGACTTAGAATTAAAAGAAGGTCTATTTTTAATCCAAAGATTGCCCAAAATTTTATTATTCTTAACCACTTCATATACTGGACTCTCTTTGACAATGTTTTACATTAGTTCTTACTGATTGTTCCAAGTTGTTTTGCGATTAACATTGGAACACCTTTTGACAATGTTTTTCTATATGTGATGAACTTATATGTATGCTCAGACCACTAATGAAAGTAATATGGGCCAAAGTGACAACCCAAAAGATGTAAGTTACTTGACTACTTTTATATCTTTAAGACAATATTGTGCTTACAAATCTCAGTATATACGTCTATGAGTTTTCAATATGCCAAGTGCTTGCAATATATTAGTTTGAAAATGTTGTGTGTCAAGAGGTGAACCAACCCGAAAATTTCTACTATTAAATCCAAGCACCGAAATAATGACCACGTGATTATTGATACACTTTTTAGCTCCGCCCTTGTTGGTATGCTACTATGCTAGGTTATGTTAGGTTACATGTGTTATGCATATTAAAGAAAATAATAAATCAAGTATGTATCAATCAGTTTTTATTTTTTCTTATGCCGTTTAGCAAACCAAATTTTATTTTAAATAAAATATTAAGCAAAATAAATCTTTGATAACTTTCTTCGACTATTACTATCATCTTTAACGTATTTACATCATCATGCCACTTTTGCTCCAAAAACAATTAGGTTGGGAGGGGTTTGTACTTCATATATCCAAGTCTTAAAACTTATAAGATCTAATTACTAAAGGTACAATAATACAAGTACAGAACATGAATAATTAAGCGTGACATTATCACCGATAACAAAGGTAATGTCAAGTACTACAAGTTTATGGAATATAAGCAGGGGTGTAAAAAAAATCCAATACGGCTCTAATCTGATAAAAACCTATGGTTGATAACACTAATTTAGAAAACAATTGAGTATGAAGCGTACTAAAACTAAAGAAATTAAGAAAAATAGAAATTCATTTTTAATTTCAACCATAATTAAAATACTTGCAATGAATCCACACCCTTATTGAATGACCAACCTATACAAAAAAATTGAATAAAGATGATTAAAGATAAGGATTGCTAACTTTATGGATACCATTATCTAATATCCTTTTTTATAGCATCATCATCATACTCAGTAAATCCTGCTAATGATAAAACGATGGTAGGGCCTGAGAAAAATAAGATGCCAACAACCTTACCTCTATGTCGTAAAAATAGAGAGGCTGCTTCCGATGAGACCTCTGGTTTGATAGTAGCTTTGCATCAAGCCTTGGACATAATGCACATAGCATTCAAAGCCACCACATGATCCATGATAAACATTTCGCCACTTTTAACGTTATTTACACAAATTTAATAATATAACGTCAAAATTAGTGCAATTTTACTTTTGCCCATGAGGGCCCACACATATGCGCACCACAAGCAGTCGTTTTTCCACCTAATATCCTTTTTTGAACGACAAATTTTTCCACGTAACATCACCCAACCTTGCACTTATATATATTTGAACCCACTATCTGACATTTGTGAGAAGGGAGGGGGGGGGGGGTTCATTTCAATATTAATAAGAAGTAACATGAATTATATTTTTCTACTTAGTTCTTAACTCGTATACTAAATACATATTATGTCACAGTTAATTAACACCAAAAGTCCTAGGGTATGCAATTACCTATGTGTATTGAATTAATTATCTACAAACCGAACTTCTTACAAAAGTTTATTTTGTAGGATCTATATGCATACACAACACATGACAACGCGCTTTTCTAAATGATCCTAAAATGTCTTATCTAGTTGAAATGATATGGGAGGACAAATAATCATAAAAGGTCTAATTTGGTTGTAAATAATCTTCCATCAAGTTTTGTAATAACTTATTACAAATCTTGTTTATTTTGGTTTTAAAAGTACTGATATAGGCTTGTATTTCATTTCAAAATGTAACAAACATGGTGAAACGCAACTATTGTCGTAATCACCATGTTCCTGAAACTAGTCTCTCATTTCTTACACGCTCCAATATTCCTTCAAAAGAATGGCATTACGCTTTTGACACTTATGCATATAAAAAGCCTTTTAAATCATCATGCGACTATAAGTTCTTAAAAGTAGGCCTGGCAATTCGTGTATTAACATGTTTAACAGGTAAAAAGCGACGCGCGTAAAATAAATATCAAACATGAATACGACTCGTTTAACAAATTTATATGTCATGACTATATGACAGTTTTAAGTTTTATGTATCAATAAGGGAAAACGATGGAGTCTAGCCTACTAATTTCAATTTAAGAAAATAAAAAAATCACATCACACACTTTTTTGGTTAACATGTCTTATCGTGTCTTAAGCAGGTACCTAATTGCCAGCCCTACTTAAAAGTCTTTGGGTCAACTACATCAAGAACACGTGTTTGTGAGATTTAATTGTACCACTAAATTATTGACTGCTCATAGTTTCACCTGAATCAAACTTTTGAATGTTACGATTCTCTTCTTTTTCAAAATTTGAGGTCTAAACCAAACTTAGAAAGGGAATATAATACATCATCTTGATTTCCAATGAATAGTTCGTGTACGGTGTACCCATATCCACAAATTTAAATTATAATAGAACTATGAACGAAAAAATATCATAGTGCAATCCATCCCGGCGGTTACGTGTTGGATGATTTGGAGATCAATGAATGATCTTATTTTTTATTATGTCCAATTTTCGGTTTCTAAAGTGGTGAACGATATAAAAACGACTTCCTATTTATGGGTAAAGTATAGAAGCAAAAGTGTCACCCTTTAGTGGGAGAAGTGGTGCAAGTTTAATTTTGTTAAATTCTCATTGTGATTGTTTGTTTGTCCTTTATTTACATTTCTTGTATGCCTTCGGTCTTTGCTTCTTGTAATGGCCTTTGGTTTTTTAATGTTATTGGCATTTAAAAAAAAAGTATCATAGTGTATTAGAGATGTATTTGTTTTTAGGGAAAAAAAAAAACAGCCAAATTTGAGTTAAAAATGACCCATTTGACACACATATAAAAGCAGCCATAATTGCCATCAGGCCGACTAAGTGGGCCCTTAATTCTTATCATTACCACCCAAATCGGAAAATCTTTAACGTTAATAATGTGATTAACAAGGCAGAAAATAAGTTTTAATAATGAAAGTATGTCTATGTGCAATGCATAGTTCCATACTTTATCTGACGCATCATGCTAAATAAGGTTTTATTAATTAATATATAAAAACGCCGTTAAAAATAAAGTTTTATAATATTTTATAATATATAAAAACATGTTAAAGTAAGTTTAAAATGAAGTGGCATAATCTTAATCCCGTAATGGGTAGGCCAGTCTTTATCACCTTAAACAATCATGCAAATATGCCTAATTAGTTTACCTATAAATTGGAAGGCAAACATTCCACATTCTTCGCAGATCACACAAAACAAAACAAAAAATAGAAGATAAATACTTTATTCAAAAATAGAAATGGAGAACTTCCCTTTGATCAACATGGAGAAGCTGAATGGTGATGAGAGAAGTGTCACCATGGACAAGATTAAGGATGCTTGTGAGAACTGGGGATTCTTTGAGGTATGTTCGCCATCAAACAACATCACGTGTTTTTTGCATTGTAAGTTTTTAACACTCTTGAAGGCCACCTGACCATTTACTGGTCTTAAGGGTGTTCACGGTCCCGGTTTTGAATGAACTGGGTTGAATCACTAACTACATTTTGGGGAACAACACCAAACCGGTTGTCAATGGACCAGATGTTTTATGGGTGTGGGTTAACGGTTTGGTTTTGGCAGTTTGAAACGATTTTTTTTCTTTCAAAACCATTAGTTTGTACTGAAATATATTCAAATGATAAAGATGGTTCACAATTATAATACATATTATAAATGATAAGGTAATACATATTATAAATGATAAGGTTTAAACTTTAAATGGATGGTTCGGTTGACATGGCCATTTCCAAGATTCAAACCACAAAAACCGAACAATTTGGATCTCAAACCAGCCGCCTTGCTTCGGTTTGGGTGATTCGATCAGTTTCAGTTAACACATCTGTCATTTGTTTTTGTTACCAATAAAATATTCACCACCATACACGCCACATTTACCACAAAAGTCAAAACAAAAGCATTGCACGAACAGTCACAGACAGTTATCTTAGGTGTATGCTTAATTGCGTATTGTATGTGTAGCTGGTAAACCATGGGATTTCACATGAGCTGCTAGACACTGTGGAAAGAATGACAAAAGAGCATTACAAGAAGTGTATGGAGCAAAGATTCAAAGAAATGGTGACAGCCAAAGCATTGGAAGGCGTTAAGACCGAAGTTGATAATATCGACTGGGAGAGCACTTTCTTCTTGTGCCATCTCCCTAATTCAAACATCTCTGAAATACCTGATCTTGATGATAAATACAGGTAAACTGCATTTTGTATAATCAAATCACTTCGTTATGTTGCACGAACGATCATGATTATGATTCTTAAAATTATTATGATTATGAAGGGATGTAATGAGGGATTTTGCCGGTAAACTAGAGAAGTTAGCAGAGGAACTATTGGATTTGCTATGTGAGAATCTTGGATTGGAGAAAGGATACTTGAAGAAAGCATTCTATGGGCCAAAGTCAAAGGGTCCAAACTTTGGGACCAAGGTTAGCAACTACCCACCATGCCCTACACCAGATTTGATCAAAGGGCTAAGAGCACATTCTGATGCCGGTGGCATCATTTTGCTCTTTCAAGATGATAAAGTCAATGGACTACAACTACTTAAAGATGGTCAATGGATCGATGTGCCACCTATGCGCCATTCGATTGTCGTCAACCTCGGTGACCAGATAGAGGTAAGAAAACAATTAAACAGGTTTCTTAAATTTTGAAATGTCACTAACTTTAAAAGTTTAATGGTTGAATGACAGGTAATCACAAACGGAAGGTACAAAAGTGTGATGCACAGAGTAATTGCTCAAACAAATGAGACACGAATGTCGATTGCATCCTTTTACAACCCTGGGAATGATGCTGTGATCTATCCGGCTCAGAAATTGGTGAAGGAAGAATCAAAGGATAAACAAGTTTACCCGAAATTTGTATTTGGTGATTATCTGAAATTATATGCTGCCATGAAATTCCAAGCAAAAGAACCAAGGTTTGAAGCCATGAAAGCAGCGGAAGCCTAAATGTCAAGTGTTTACTATATGTTTTCCCTTTTCTTATCTCTAATAAGCGTTGTTTGTAACATTATCTTACTCAGTTTAATAATACTATAATATAATATTTGGTAATTACAATCAAAACAGTAACTAAAGCTGACAAAACATCATGATTCTCTATCTATAGATGAACCAAGTATGTATGTACAAACGAAAAGCACTAACCAATAACAAAGATCCAGTAAAAGGCTCAGGTTGATGATGAGTTAGATCAAGGGTCGGGATCTAAGCTGAAAGAACTAAAACTTTGATGGTTCCTAGAGTGTTAGCAGCTAACAATGTAGGACTGTCACTCTTCCAGCATACAGCACTAATGAAGTAAGATCCTGGATCATCATCACTATCGTCCAGATTAGGTGTACCGAATCTATGCCATGTCAGCGGCTTTGAGATTGCCTGAAAATCCATAGAACATTCATCACCATTTTTAATTCTATCTTTTATGCATTTAGCCCTAAAATAATTAATACACTTGTCTGTAACTTACCTTATGATAACTGTATACTTCATTTGTTTCACTGCCACAAGCGAGGAAATCATTGTTTACGGAGAGACCAACAAAGTTCTTCTCATTTGTGTGACCTCTAAATGTACGAACCTGAAAAAATTGACATGAGGTGTCATAAAAAGAGTTGAAATAATTGAATCAAGAAAAAAGAAAATAAGCCAAGTCTGAAGTAGAGTAGCTCACATGAAGATTATGTTTCACGTCCCATAAGCGTAAAGTGTTGTCTGTAGATGCAGATGCCAGCTCATCATTGGACAAAAACTTTACATATGAAACGGTTTTTTGGTGGCCAGTAAAGACATGAAGTGGATTACTGGTGTTCCTTAAATCATAATAATGTATATTATGGTCTACAGAGCCAACCTGCAAACACCCATGTTTTATTTAAATGTTGCTTTAACTAATTTACTTTGAGGAAATAAGCAATTTCACACATATAATGCATAATGATGAAATTATAAAACTGAACATGTATGGATAACAAAAGTAAAATTACTGCAATGTGCATGCTGGAACCAGGATTATAGTTGACGCAACATATGTTTGCCTTCATATCAATGTTAATAGCACTTGATTCTTGCCTTGTGCACCAAATTTTCACCTGCGAAACAAAAACGAAGATGAAATATGTGTTATTAGTAAAATAAATAAATAATTTTAGATAATATAAGAAACATCATACCACATAACAAAAACCAAATACAAAATAGTGCTAGAATCAGCGAGCTTAGAAGAAAAAAGAGTAATAACAATACCTTACAATCATCACTGCCTGATACAAGCATTGATGGTTCTATACGTGAAAAATCAACACTCCATACTCGTTTTTCATGCTCTTCATACTCCCTCACGCTCTGAACATGATAAAATTAACAAAATTATCGATAGAGATTGTTTTTCTAAACCTTAATCTTATGTAAGAGAATGGGAAATCACTTGTAACCAGAATTTAACTACCTGTTGAGTATTCACATCCCAGACAAATACTATTCCTTCATAATCACTACTAGCTATATGGTTTTTTGTATGTTTGTTCCAGCTCAAGCAACTAAGCTTTGACCGTGTGGGAATTTCAACTACTGGATGATGTGTTTCTGGGGGCTCATTAACAATCTGAAAAAACCAAAAAACTAAAACACATGACTAACAATAGTCATCGCTTTTTAGTAATTTGTCGCCTACATTAAACATGTTGAAGAAAGAAAAATGCTCACCGTCGAGAAGTTAAAAACCTTTATACGCCTTGAAACGTCAGCAGTAGCAAACAATTCATCATCCCGATCAAACTCAATGCTGTAGTAAAGCACAAAGCGCAAATTTCAGTACAAATTTCAAATTGTTTACATAAACTTTTAAGGAAAAATGAATAAACGCCATACAACTACTATTATATTTCATACCTAGATACAATGTTAGCTGAATGAAAGATCTCCCCATGCCTAAGTTCTGCAATCACCCTTAGTCGACTAATTGAGTATACAAACAAACAACAAACATAAAAGTTTTAGTGATGATTTTAAATTTGCGACATAAACTGAGAAATGATTATAGATACCTGTATTGTGTAAATGTAGATAGCACAGATTGAAAATCAGACAAGGCTTCACTATAGCCTTCCCTTTGCATGATATCATCATCCTTTTTTTCATGGTTGGGTGATGTATTCACTAACTGACGCCTTTTTTGTAAGTAACATTGTTGCAGGTCATTGAACTGCGGAAAACGGACCACCAGAAATTAACATATATGAATAATCATGAATTAAAAAAGCATTTATTTAACTTAGCTCACCTGAGATTGAACACGTTTCTTACGTGTAACAGCAATACTAGATTGACTTGTATGCTGTGAAGTCAATGCACTAGAGGCTTCTTTCCCCAGTGCTCCAAATGAAGAAGCATGAGATTTTCCATCTACATTACTGTAATGAAAGTTACCACTAGGAACTCCCCCGTGTGTTCTCCCGGAAGCAAATATAAGATCACTATTGTCTTTATGTATTACTGAAGAAAACCAAGATCTCGATTCTTGTAATTCACCAGTCTGCATTTGCATTTTTGATAAACATTTATCCCTTGCTCTATACAACTCCATCCTATGTCTCTCAACCAAACTAGCATCCTCTTTGATATATTGCATATCGGTTTGCACCTGCAAGAATATAAAGTTAAAAAAAATGATCTACTAACTTGATTTATTAGCTTTTATTTATAAAACAAACCTCATTGAGTTCATCAATTTTCTTTTTCCTCAAGAAATGCAAGAAATCAAGAAGATTT
Source organism: Bidens hawaiensis (assembly GCF_021521415.1). NCBI lineage: Eukaryota > Viridiplantae > Streptophyta > Magnoliopsida > Asterales > Asteraceae > Bidens > Bidens hawaiensis. The sequence continues at coordinate 225,656 of NW_027494450.1, forward strand.
TGCATACTTCTCTCGGCTTCTTCTTGCTCCAACTTTCTTTTCTTTTCAGAAAGCAATGATAACAATGCATCCACTTCCTTTAATGACACTTGGTAACCCTGTCTAAGGATCACAACGGGTGTTACAATAGCACTTACACAAATATACACAACTTAAAAAAACTAGTGAATCCAAATGGTACACACAATTAGTTGAGGGTAAACGTGTTTGAAAAAGCAGTTGCACATGTGGCTACAAACTATAAAATGCCAGAAATAACATGTTTCATCCACTAATCATACTATTACGTTGACAATTTATGGTAACACAAATTGCTAGGTAACGCAAACTTATATGTTAAATATACTACAAAGGGAAACTAAAAGAAATATTTATCTCACAATAAGCACTAACCTGGAGTAATGCTAGACGAAACTGTTCTAGAGGGGAGGCACTTTTTGAAACTTGGGAAGCAGAATTCTTCTTCAATAGCTACATTTGGTACAGAGAAACCTTTAACAATAAGCTGCATTGCGAATTAACTTTTTTCAAGGTACAAATAACGTTACTTGAAACAAAGTAAAATATCATATAACAAGAGACGACGTCGGTATGCTATATGATCGAACATAACAATCAGCTATGTCATTAAAGTGAAACTAATAAACTTGGTTTGGTGGTAAACCCTGAAGTTACTAATATTGCACTATATGGATGTACATACGACAAAATGGCAAGTCATAAGTTCTTAAATGATGTCTAACTATGTTTAAATCAATCGTAAGATTGATTTAAACATAACGAAAGAGCTATACGTCAACTGCATCATATAAAAACATATGTCTGGCCACTTTGTCGTATGAACATCCATATCACGCATCATTAATACTTAAAAGGTTCACCACCTAACCAAGTTTATTATGTTTCGCTTTATAACATACTTGCTTATTATGTTACATCATAAAGCATACCATCACCCTTATAAACCCTAGACCGCCACATAACCGAGTCATCAAACCAAAACATAAACCAGCTATAAATTATTATACATAACTCATCAAATCCACTAGCATACTCAATTAGCAACAACAATTACTACAAACTACCTATCAATTCATCAATTAACAAGCAATCAACAAACCTTATCCAGAAGAAAATTAGGGTAAAGGTGATTAGCAGTAACAGAAGACGCACAGCAAGGGCAATCGCTCTTATTATCAAGGTGAGTAATAATACACATGTAACAGAAGCTGTGTCCGCATGACGCCATGAATGCGTCGTTAATAATCTGCATACAAATCGGACATAACAAGTCCTTATCAGTCGTATCCGGTTGAACCGTTTCGATCATTTTTCCGGCGTCGGATTCCGTCGGGACGGTATCGGAATATGCTGGTTGGAGTTCTGACTTGACTGCCGGAACTAGATTATTACCGGCGGATCTGTCGTCCATGTTGGTGAAATGAATTATTATCGGTGGTGTTGAAACGGTGTCGTTTGAAGTTTGAAGAAAGTGTGGAGAATGAAAGAAATGGGTGAGGTGACCGAATTTCAAGCACGTGATGGACCACGTGACATATGGTGTCCCTATTGGCCACTTGGTTCCATGTCAGCAAAGCTGTGTTGATTGTTTTCCGAATCTTTACGAATTACGATACAACGATGGGTGTGTGTTCAAGACTTCAACTCTTCAAGTCAATGAGGTGGCTGGGAATGGTACCATAGACTCGGGTTCGTGTTTTCAATTATATACAGGTTTTTAGGACTCGGTTTGTTTAGAAAAAACCGTTAAAACGAATAAAACATAATGAAAATTGACACAACCTTGCGAGAAAACTAGAGGTAAATGTAAAACATAAAAAAGAGTAAATAAGTCAAAACGTAAAACATTGAAAAAAGTGTATATGCCAGAGAATAAATCATAAATGATACAACTCAATAAAGCATAAAACAAACGAGTTAATAGTAATTTTGTGAGTAAGAGTCATATTGATAAACTAATATATAACAAGTTGACAATTATGGGTTGTGTTTATGCGACTTTATAAAATATATCAAGAATTGTGAAGAATATTAGTGTATAAAATATAAAATGTATGTTTTACTTACCGGTGTTTCTTTGATTATAACTAGGGTATAGTCCGTGTTACACACGGGTGGAAAAACATGTCAACAAACATAATAAATTTAAACAACAAATTCATGCATAACTAAGTTATTGAATAAATGTTACCTTAAATTTAATCTTCAGATTCCAAAGAGTTTATAAGATCATCAAAATTTGACTCATAGTTCTCACACTCTAACAACCATTTTACCTTCTCGCTAACTTCATTTTCCAAATCCAAATGTACCATTTCTTTTCTAACATTAGCAAGATTCAAATCTCTTAAAAGAAACATAGATTCTAATATTGATTTAGGATAGTGCATGTGTTACACGTGGTGGAACATATTTAAAACATAATACATATGTAACATCATATAAATTTAATCAAATGCAAATGTTGTACTTATAAATAAATGATATATTTCAATATTGTTCAATATTGTTCCAAATGATAGTATTTGAACTAACAATATATTTCAAACCCGGATAATATTTAAAACGAAAGTACGAAATAATTCGTAATAGTTGTAGAGATTATAATATTGGATTTAAAATTGAAATAGATAGGAAGATAATTTTGAATTTCTATTTGTTAATATTAAAGTCTATAACTTATTTTTGTAAAGCTCATATAAAGGTTGAAAATCATAGTCAAATCAATATTCATTATCATTATTATAAAATAAAGTCTAAATCATAAACCAAAGATGCATACAATTACCGGAAAGTTAATTTGAATTTGTAATTTATATATATATACAATATTGTGTATATAGTATACAATTACCAAAGATATTTTTTTATATATATACAATATTATATATTGTATATGGTCCTTAAGTTATTAACCTTTATATACACAATTAGATTAAGTTGTTTAAATGTAACAAGATAGTCAAAATTTAAATGTATATAAAACAATATATTTTAGTCAAATTATTATTATTATGGACCATTAATTATAAATTAATGGTTAATCATATACGAAAATTGTTTAGAATAACCATATTCAACGCATTGACCTACAATGACCTTAAATATGTAAGGTCAAATTTGGATGCATAATCAATTTTATAACCATTCATTACATATACTTATATATGGTGATCAATTTTATAACAATAATAATTTTTTTAAATTATAATATAAATAGAAATCAAATAGTTTTGTAAATTATAAAAATACGTTAATATAAGTTATGTTTTAAAATATAGTCAAAATTTAAATCTATATAAAATAATATACTGTAGTCAAATCATTATTATTATTATGAATCATTATTTATAAGGAAAGTCAATATTTAATATTGATGTTAATTAAAGTGTGATTGAGCTAATTAAAGTATTTACATTACAATATCCATGTTAATTCGGTTATTTAAACAAATAATGAAAGTCAAACTAAATAAATTGTATTAATGGGATAATTAAATATGTACATGAATATACATGATTATTTAAAAAATAAATATACATCAGTATAAAAAACACATCTTATAAAGTCATCCTCAATCCGTGAAATTAGATAATATGAGTGAGACAATAACCTGAAAGAATAAAATCGAATATTAATATTGATATTATGGATTATTTTAATTATAATTAATAACCAAAATATTTTAAAGGTGTTACCGGAAAAACGAAATTGTGAGAAAGACCACGGTATCTCGGATTTTTTCGTAGAATTTAAATTGAAATTAGGTTGTATGAATCGTGACATTCACCTGAAATTATAAAGTAGAATATTAATGTTTATGTTATGGAACATTTGATATTTAATTTATAACCGAAAAATTAAATGTCTTACCGGAAAATAACAAATAATGAGAATAACCTTGGTATCTCTGTTTTTTATTAAGAAACTAAAATCAAATTTTTCATAAATCAATCAGGTAAATTACTTGAAATAATAAAGTTTTTTTATAAAATTGATATTATGGAATATTAGAATTATAATTTATAACCGGATAATCTAAATGTGTTTTACCAGAAAAACGAAATAATGATACCGAATATGGATGAAGTTGATTTATATTTAGAACCTAAAAGAAAAACATGTATAACAAAAAAAAGGAAAAATATTAAACTTCAAATAAATATAAAACACCCATTGCTATAGGTATAACACATAAACGGAAAACTTACCAGAATAATGTATATACGTAGAAATATTAGCTTCATCGCCGTTTCTGATTTAGAACCTACATTGATTTTAAAAAAATCAATTAACAATTAAAATAAAGATAAAAAGGTTAGATCTACAATAACCGGAAGAAAATATGATGTTACTGGAAAAAGATATAACATTGCCGGAAAATCATATAACATTGTTTGCCATTAAAGTATAATATATAACCTTACCGAAAAACGATTAATTTTGATCTACATTACCGGAATATAGAAGATGTTGGATGGTGGAGTTAGTAAGCCAAGAGAGAGAGAGAGAGATTAAAATGATTAGGATGGAAAATCTAAGGTTTAAATATAGTGTGTGAGATGACACGTGGCAGAATATTAGAGCACATGAGAATGAAAACATGCTGACTGGATTGCACATGTGGACAGCCCAGAAGAAGGCTATGTGTCCACATTGTTGCTAGATACCGAAAGTTAGACTTAACACGCTAGTCATCGAGATGGCTAAACTAATTGTTATCAAACTCGTGATAAATTGGAACTAAATTACGACCTCTTTGACCATGTTATCTAGTTTTGGTAGTTTCATTTATTTCTTTCAGTGCAAAGTATTAGGAAAATACGTCACATTTTAAAATAAAGGGAAAAGAAAATTGATGGTAGTATGTCTACTTAAGACAAAACCATTATATGAATGAAGAGGTAGGTTCCCGCAAAGCCCAGTTGGACCCGCAAGACACACCTTAAAGAGGTACGTCTGCGCAAAGATCAACTGGTTCCGCAGGACCCACCAGGCTCAGAGATGAAGACCTTACACGCAGTAAGCCAGCTATTCCCGCAGGAAAGCCTCCCTTGGTACAGTACCCTGCCTGTTCCCGCAGCTGTGGGTACAAACCAAGAAGGAAGGCTACCCGCACTAACAGTAAAGCTACACGCATAAGGCACTAACTCTTATACTTCAGCAATGTCACCTGAAGGAATGAGCAGGGCGGGAATATTCCCGCCCAAAAGAGCCAGTCCGTACGCTTCCAGAAGATCTTTTGTACTATACCTACCAATGTATGGACAAAAAGACAAGATCTGGTAAAAGCGACCCATGAACCAATCACAGGGTGACAGCTCACCGACAATAGTACTAGGAGGAGCACGCTCCAGTACAAAACGTCGCCATCAGCCGCTGCCTACCCACCAACTCCCATCGTGGCACGAACATAGCCCGTAGTTGGTGGAAAAGGAATATTATACAGCTGGCCGTACCTGCTTGAAAACCTACCTTCGGCTATAAATACTCCAACACCTTGGAACGGTATCATCATCTCATATCATCTTATCTTCTCCCTAGCTATTTCTCTCAATATACACTTATATTCAGAGCAATCTAGTCTGATTATCACGCCGGAGGGTGGTCACAAGGAGGAACCCCCCCTTCTCAGTGACGAGCTCACGGTGTCTGTTTTGCAGGTCGAGAAGAATAACCATCTTTGCCGGACCTAACCCTCGTGGGAAGCATCTACTTAACCCTAAGATTATCCGTAATCTGCCGGGGTCACTTAGTGTTTATTCAATGAACCTCATGCATTTTCCATCTATGTTTGTAGAAAGATCAATGATGGTTCGTCTCATGTGCCTACATATGCTCGATAAAGACACTTCAAAATAATTGTAAATTATGTTTTTGAACTCTCACTTACAGGACTGCCCATTTTTTATTTTTTAGGGATGTACAAGCCACATTTGTGAATGATTTTTTTTTATAAAATGCAAAAATGTTGGAGTTAAGGGCATGTTTGAGATTAAGTTTGAAAAATGTTTATTTGGCTTATTGGTGTTTTCAAAAAGCCAATAAGTTTAAATGTGTTTGACAATCATAAAAAACTTTCTTATTTTATCTTTTTGAAATGGCTAAAAAGCAGTTTTTCAAAAGCCACAAATCTTGGCTTTTCAAAATCGCTTTTTGAAAAGCCATAAATATTTTTCAAACTCAATCCCAGACATGAAATACTAAACCGTTCTTTAGGCTTTAATTATAAACATTTTGAAAGATCAAAGATTTTTCAAAATGGCTTTCATTATATTTTTCAAACTCAATCCCAAAATGGCTTGTGATTAGGGATGAGCGAAATCGGTATTGATTTGGAACCGTTGGTACCGAATCGGTACCAAAGTTTTAATTTTCGATACCGGTACGAGACCGATATTTCCCGAATTTTTACCTTCAATCCTGGTACCGTACCGGTACCGGTAGCGAAGCGAATATTTTGGTACCGGTACCGATACCAAGAATTCACGAATTTCAGGACCGGGACCATTCGGTACCGTTATGGTCCCGATCTCATCCCTACTTGTGATATAATGAAGGATAGTTATCAAGTACACTTCATATTGTTTACATAAACAAGGAAAAATGAATAAACGCCATGCAACTGCTATCATATTACATACCTAGATAGTAGATACAATGTTAGCCGAATGAAAGATCTCCCCATGCCTGAGTTCTGCAATCACCCTTAGTCGACTAATTGAGTATACAAACAAACAACAAACATGAAAGTTATAAACAATAGTGAAGATTTTAAATTTGCGACATAAACAGAGAAATGTTTATAGATACCTGTATTGTGTAAATGTAGATAGCACAGATTGAAAATCAGACAAGGCTTCACTATAGCCTTCCCTTTGTATGATATCATCATCCTTTTTTTCATGGTTGGGTGATGAATTCACTAACTGACGCCTTTTTTGTAAGTAACATTGTTGCAGGTCATTGAACTGCGGAAAACGGACCACTAGAAATTAGGGACAATTTCCAAAATGATCCAAAACAAGAGAGTGAGAAAAAAATGATCCTAATTATGTCCACATTTCAAAACTAGCCCATCAAATATGTACAGACCAGACGCTTTGGGAAAATAAACGACCATATTTTTAAACCAATCAAAAGCTGACATGTGTAAAGGTTCTGACACACCAGACGAGATTTTTAAAAATCTCGTCTGTTCCGACCATATTTTTAACTTAATTCACTTTTTATAAAACAGTCTACCAAGACTGTTTTTTAATGTTTTTTATCTGGTCAGTCCATATTATTATTTTTCCTAACTTTATCTTCTTCATCTTTATCTTCTTCATCTTCTTCTTTAATTCTCCACATTATTTTTCCTAACCACCAACTCCACCCCCATCACCACCACAAACCACCGTCATAATCCCGATAATACCCTTCTTAACCTCCTTCGGCAAAGAAAACCCGTCGGTGGTGGAAGCTTCGTGTAGTTTAAACCGAGATGGGTTTATGGTGGGGTGGTGGTGAGGCTAGTGGAGGTAGTGGTGGTGGCGGGGTTGGGTGAAGGTTGTGGTGGTGGACGGTGGTGGTGGTGGTGGTGAGGGTGGGGGTATAACAGTCATTACGCCATGAAATTGAACGGGGGTAAAGTTCCGGGGAGTTGTTCGGTGGTGGAAGTTTCATGTAGTTTAAGATCGGTTTATGAATCTGTGGAGAATTAAAGATAAAGATGAAGAAGATAAAGATGAAGAAGATGAAGTTAGAAAAAAAAATATGAACTGAGAAGATAAGAAACATTAAAAAACAGTCTTGGTAGACTGTTTTATAAAAAGTGAATTAAGTTAAAAATATGGTCGGAACAGACGAGATTTTTAAAAATCTCGTCTGGTGTGTCAGAACCTTTACACATGTCAGCTTTTGATTGGTTTAAAAATATGGTCGTTTATTTTCCCAAAGCGTCTGGTCAGTATATATTTGATGGGTTAGTTTGGGAATGTGGACATAATTAGGATCATTTTTCTTTCTCTCTCTTGTTTTGGATCATTTTGAGAATTGTCCCCTAGAAATTAACATACATGAATAATCATGGATTAAAAAAAGCATTTATTAATACTAGTCATAGTCTATTATAGCTATATATACCGAGTCTATGGTTGAGATTGTTTTACAGTTTTGAGTTATTTAAGCTAATATAATTGGGAGTTTATTTCTAAACTAGTGTTTCCACCCGGCGCGTTGCGCCAGGTAAGTCAGCAAAACTCGTGCGGTAGTAAAACTGAAGCATTAATCGGTTTTCTGTTACATGTGTTATGGTTTCATAACAAAACAAAATAAGAAAATAAAAATTGAGGTAGACCAATGGGGTGGCGTCGATCAGTAAAAGTCGGACACTGATTAAATTGAACGTTGTCGTTCATGGCATTGAGTCTACGCAAATTTGGTCGGTTTCCGTCATGTTAGTTACGATACCAGAACTAAAACACAACAAAATAAAAAAAAATAAAAAACAAATTTGGCATTTGGTCGTATTCGTTACGTTTGTTACGGTATCAGAACTAAAACAAAATGCATCAAGTCAGTGCGAATTATGTTGTTTTCCATCATGTTCGTTACGGTACCGAAACTAAAAAAACAAAAGTGGCATTCGGTCAGTATATTGGAAAAAAAACAAAATGTTATCAACCACTAAGGTACCGCCAAGTGGCCCAATCGGGTACTTGCAGCGCCAAAGTTATTTTTTATTATATGTAGTGTTTTACCCGCCGCAAAGCGCCGAGACAAGTTGATATAACCCAGGCAGTGGTAAAAGCCAAACATTGTTGGTTCCGAGTGTTGATCGAGGTGGAAAGTCGATGCGAATTTGATTGGTTTCGGTTACTTGCGTTATAGTACCGGAACAATAACAAAAAAATATATAAATTGAGGTGGGCCAGTATGGTGGTATCAAATGGTAAAACTCGAGCGTTGGTAAAACCCGTACGTTGATACGGTGAGTCTAGGCAAATTCGGTCGGTTTCGTCACATTCATTGTGGTAACGGAAGTAATACAAAACTTTATGAGTCTAAGCGAATTCGGTTTCCATCACGTTAGTTATGGTGCCAAACAAATTCACAAAGTTCATATTTACAGGTGCATATTTGAAAAAAAACAAAAAACCAAAACAAATTCCTAAAGTTCATATCTAAGTGCATAAGCAATGGTGTTATATTGTGAACATCTTCTCACGCATAAGAGGATTGATTCGAACCTTGGTCACAAGCTGCTTAAATAACTCCACAAAGCCATGCTGCCAAAGATTCAATTCGTGACTTGGTTCTATAAATATTGCTTATATACAAAAAAACCTAGAAAAAATTGTTTGTGACACCAAACTTTCAAATTATACTATAAGATAATTAATCGTTTTACTCAAACAAGTTTATATCAATTCACCATCTTGAATACTGACCCATTCATTTAAATATTCTAAATTTTCAATAAAACTAGACACATGCTTTTTAGTATAAGGGTTGATTAAGGGTTCTAAGATTAATCCTATCAAATTGTTGCAATTTCAATTCCCCTAAAATGAAAAACAAGTGATTTTCAGAACTAGATTTTACTAACGTGTGTTTTATGATAGATTATGAGAAGGTTTAAATGAATTATAAAGGTTATGCAATATGCCCACGAGAGTTAAATAATATGTTATTATTATTATTATTATTATTATTAATAAATATTGTAAGATTTATATTGTTATTTTGTGTTATATTAAGCTGCATACTTAATTGAGAGGAAAACTTAAGAAAGTTCAAGGAAAGTAAAAGATAATTCCGCGAGGACCACGAGACTGACTAAGACCACTCGTAGTGGCAACGTTGCCACCAACGTTGAAGACGAAAACGCCGGGATACACCGCCCCCCTGCGTTATATGAAATTGATTTTTGGCTGCGTTGTATACAAAACGTGGGATTGGCACACAAATAAAAAAAAATAGCCGTTGGGTGGGTGGGTCTTGTTGTTATGGTGGTGGTGGGTGAGTTACAGATCGGAGAAGAAAGAGAAAAATGGTGGTGGTGGTGGGTGGTAACGGGATCGCCGGAAAAATGGTGGTGGTGACCGGCGAATTGAAGAAGACGAGAAGGAGTGATTTATATATTTTTATTTTAATTTATAACCTACGCCATTTTGTTATTGTAATTTTAAACCCATAATATATTTTTTATTGCCATTTTAACCCCACACCATTTATAAGTAAATAAGTTTCAAAATCTCCATATTGGTAAACACTTTTTACCCAAACCCCTCTGGTAAAAAAAACTTGGTTTATGCTTATGTTTATGTTACTAATATCATAACTATATCAAATATTCATCGTAAAAATAATAATAATATTAGATTACTACATCCGTTTAATGTATTTTTTTAATTTTAATGTAGTGTTTTAATTATATATTTAATTATTTAAATGAATTATTATTTAAAAAAAACAAATAAAATTAATAATGACTGGCGCCACGTGGCGCATAACCCCTGGATGTGGAGAGTTATGACTGTAGTCTGTTTTTGTACAAAACCATAACTCTGACTGGGCGCCATGTGGCGCATAACCCCTAGATGTGAAGCTTTATGACTACACGTGGTCTAATACTATATGGCTAAGACGAGTTGACGACTCATGAAATCCGCCTTCTGTCGGGAGACCAAACCAAAGCCCACCCATACAATCTTGCGGTCCAAATTTCAGTCTATCAATCACACGGCATCATCACCTTCCACTCGGCTTCAAGAAACATAATATACCCTCATTATTATAATCACCTTCAAAAACACCCTTCAAAAAACAAGAAACTCTTAGTTCATCCTCCATATCATCAAAGTTCAAATTTCTAGTTGGAATTTCGACTTCATTGACAGAAACTAACTACTAAAGGATATTGTTTTGATAAAAAGAAATAAATGATCAGTTGTTAACACAATGATATCAATAAATTGATCTCTTACCTATCATGAATTGATTTGTTTATTAATTGTTATCGTTGCAATAATAAAAGGAATAATTGTTATTATCATTTATCTTAAAGTTTGCATCCTTGAGTGAGGTTACTACTTTACTAACATAAACAGATTGTGTTATTGAATTATGTGTCAATTTAGTATTACGATGGTTAATTTCCCACTTTATTTTATAGAACTACAGTGTATCATTCTTATGGTTGCTAGCGAAATATGTATAAATGGACTAACTGAGATAGTAGAGCATCATACTAGTTCACCTCCCATAGTAGAACATGTCATGCAAGACAAATAGTTGCCAATAATTATCGGTGTTGTCACAATGAGGACCCATAGGTGATCGGACTATGACGTAAGAATAAGTATTTGATAGTGAATTGAATGTTTTTCTTTATCGATAAACCTTACATTCCTTTCATTAGTTGAGCTTTTGTTCGCTTAAATGCTTAATGCTCTCCATTTTGAATGTTCTAATCCAAGGCCTTGAATCATACCTTTGTCATTCGATTTATCTTTTGTCAGACGAGATAAGTCTTTATCTATCGGACATAAAATTGCATTGCACACTAATAACATATGTGACATTTAATGCTTTTTATATTACCTTTTGACTTCTTCCCAATGACCAAGACTTTTGTTTCGAGCTCCAAAGGTACATATGAGTTAATATAGTCCAACCGGAGCAAATCTACTCTTTTATCACCTTTTAATGTAAGGCCATACTCGTCTAGTTTCACTTTGTGTCAAATCTCAACTTTTATTATGAATCATCATTTTGAAGATACATTTATTCATTCCCTTGTTTCTATCGAACTTATAACGGTCAAGTACTCCGATCTACTGGATGTTGATCAGTTTAACATTACCAAATCACTAGCTCTCGAACTTCAGCAATATAATCTCCCTTATTTCTTGAAACTCAACATTTACAATTAACATATCTTCACGGTCCGTATCGCAAAATCCATAAACACAAGGGCTCTTTTGAACCAATTCAAAAAACAAAACAAAAATAAATAAACAATTAAACTCCAAACCAAAAACAACACCAAAATGACAATCTCAACCCCAACATCAAAAAATCAACCACAAAAACAACGAAATTACACCAACCCAACCAGGGCAACCTTGTCATTTCACACAATCTGAACACACAATAAATCGACATGATAACCAAGCGAATAATGCTCGGTTTCTTCTCTCCTCCGTCGCGAAGATCGAGAACAAAGAAAGAAAATCTTGAAACACACAAAAGAAAAAGATAAGCTTTCAATCAATTCAACAAATCTTGCAAAACTCAATGAAGATCATCATATAATAATAATATTATTATAACCCATCAAAAAAACCCATCAAGATCCAATCTTTAACCCACAAATACACCACCAAAACCATGCCACAAGCCGGAAAAACAAAACCCACCACCGCGGCGTTGGAGCCACGGTACCGCGGCGTACGGAAGCGGCCGTGGGGCCGGTTCGCCGCAGAAATCCGTGACCCATGGAAGAAAGCGCGTGTATGGCTAGGAACCTTTAATTCCGCCGAAGACACGGCGCGTGCATAGGACGCGGCCGCCGTGTCTCTCCGTGGGACCAAGGCCAAAACCAATTTTCCGGTGGCCGGAGATCACGAACCCAGTTACGAGTTTCAACGGTCTCGGCCGACGACGAGTAGCTTGAGCAGTACGGTGGAGTCCACAAGTGGGCCCCGCGTGACGACCCACCAACGGTTGAATTTGACTCCGACGGTGAATAGGCAAATGGATGATGATTGCCGGAGTAATTGTGATTCGTCGTCTACGGTGGTTGATGATTGTTGTTTTGACGGTGATCTGTCTAAACCTCTGCCGTTCGATCTGAACCTTCCTCCGCCGTTGGATGAGTTTAATTCGTTTGATGACGTGGACGCCGGTGACTTATTTGTCACCGTTCTTTGTCTTTAAATGGAGTATTATTTATCCGGTTATGGCATGTTTGGTAATTGTTATCAAAGTCATGGGTTGTTTTATAGATTTAGTTTAATTTGAGGATATGGATACTAGGCGATTTATGGTTCAAGTTATTATTATTATTATTAAAAAAAATTATATGTAATTTTTCATGATCTGGAATTCTGGATGTGGTGTTTGTTGTAATCTAATGATTTTTTTCGTTTAGCCAATTTGGTTAAGTTTCTGTATAGAGTTAAATGAAGATACACAAAGTTACACATTTCTGTTTTTAATCTTTATGTTAACAAATTTACAAGTTAGTGAGCCGCACATTGTGACGACTCGAACTTGAGTCGTCAAGGAACTCGGAACTCTAACGCCTCCACCTTTTGTTGAAAACCCGAACGCATACACACGCTTTCTTTGTAGCTGCCAAAAACCGGTGAGTTGCATCTTGGCGGAAACTTGTATTGTTACGATTCGTTATGGTATCGCTAAAAAAATATTTGGTGATAAAAGTTGAAAGTTTAGTAGTCAAAATGTAAAAAAAAAAAGGTAAGTTTTGTGAAAAAAAGTTGTTTGATGGTCAAAAGTATATAAAAGATTTAAGTTTTGGGTTGGTTTTTATATTTTTGAACAAAAGGGGCAAAAGTTAAAGTTGATGGGAGAAGTTAAAAATAAATAATTTGTGTGACATAAACAAGTAGTTGGATGTAAGGCCATACGTAGTGGGGCGAGAAGGAGGGGTGAAAAGGGGCGAGAAGCTTTGGAACACCGGCCCTCGGCGATATTTGGGCGAAAAGGGGAGGGGGCGTGATGTTTTTGTCCCCGGAAGAGTAAAAGGAATATTATTATCATATTATTTTGTGTGTGTTATATATACATGTGTATATATATATATACATATATATTATTATATTACTATTTGTAGCCCCTACACTATTACACCCCAAAAACAAATTCTCACCCCTTGCTGACTGGGCGTCACACGGCACAATTCGCCCCCATTTGTAGCCCCTCCACTACACATGGCCTAAGGACTAATTGTTGATGGTTGTGGCGGTGGTTGGGTGATAATAATAATTTAAATTTGCACTGACGTTGCTAGGGACGTAGCTTTGTTGGGGCCAGGGGTGGCCCTGGCCCCCTCCGTTTTTTCGCTCGGTAGTGTGAAGTTATTTTTTTTCGGCCGAAATATTTTATATATAGTGTATATTTACATGTTTCTGACCGAAATTTTAAGCCCGGCCCCCTCCGTTTTTTGCTCGGTAGTGTAAATTTATTCTTTTTTTGCCCGAAAATTATTTTCATAGTGAAAATTTACCCGTTTGTGCTTGAATTTTGAGCCCGGCCTCCTCCATTTTTGCGCTCGACAGTGTAAATTTATCTTTTTTCAGCTGAAAATTTTTATACATTGTTTAAATTCACCCGTTTCCGACAGAAATTTTGAGCCCACCCCCCTCTAGTGTTTGAATTTTTTTTTATAAATATTGAGTCCGGCTCCCTCGACGTGTATGTCCAAGTTTCGCCACTGAACGTTGTAGGGGTTCATGTTCTAACCTATATTCCTGCTTCATTTGTCCCCAGTAATAACTTTAGTTGGTTGCACGCTCAATAATAGTTTAGGTCACCTCTTACTAACGGCCGACCTTATAAATTTGGTAAACGGTGGGAGGAAATAATTTATGTTTGGGTTTTCTTTTTTAGTTTATTTTGGTTTTTGGATTTAAGTATTGGGAGAGGCACCTAAGTATTTTTGCTCACCAAAATGAGCATAAAACATAGACTAAAACGTTGAAAATACTAATCTTTGATGGAAATAAACATACAACGTAAGCGATCTCAGTTCGACATATGACATCTTAATTTTTCCTTCCCTAAAAGGATATTCAAATGTGGTTTTCGATTACTCGATTTGAGGCTATATCTACACCAAGACCGTTTTAATGATAGAATTACGATACGCATTACCAAAGTTAATCCTTTGTCGCCAAGTTAATCCTTTGTCGCCCATATTTACAAACTTATATCAACTGGTAGGAGCTCCTCCTTGATTTAGCGAGATTATAAAGTGTGTGAGGAATGTGTTGTTTTGGATATTAACCGAGATCAACATAAAAGCTAAACTTTTAATTGGATAATAGTAGGCCGCTTCAAATAACACTATTAAAACCTCGAGACTAAAATGTGAGACAAACTTACTTGTTTCACATGTGAAGAAACACTAAGTGACCCGGGGCAGATTATGGATAATCTGGGGGTCGAGTAATGTTTCCCACGAGGATGAGGTCCAGCAGAGAAGGTTGTTCTTC
Source organism: Bidens hawaiensis (assembly GCF_021521415.1). Taxonomy (NCBI): domain Eukaryota; kingdom Viridiplantae; phylum Streptophyta; class Magnoliopsida; order Asterales; family Asteraceae; genus Bidens; species Bidens hawaiensis. The sequence goes on from NW_027494450.1 coordinate 240,904, forward strand.
AGATGACCTGCAAAACAGACACCGTAAGCTCGTCACTGAGAAGGGGGGGGGGGGGTTCCTCCTTGTGACCACCCTCCGGCGTGAGAATCAGACTAGATTGCTCTGAATATAAGTGTATATTAAGAGATTGCTAGATAAGATAACGAGATATCAGATGATGTCCTTACCATTCCAAGGAGTTGAAGTATTTATAGCCGAAGGTAGGTTTCCTAGAAGGTACAGCCGGCTGAATAGTATTCCTGTTCTACCAACAGTGGACTATGCACAAGCCATGCTGGTTGGTGGATAGGCTGCGGCCGACAGTGACAAGGTCGGCTGTATACTGCTCCTTTACTGCCGGTTATGCACTGTTCCACCAACTGTAGGCTGCGCACGTCCCACAGTAAGGGTTGGTGAGTAGGCAGCGGCTAATAGTGACAAACAGTACTAGAGGGTGCTCCTCCTCGTACTGTTGTCGGTGAGCTGTCACCCTGTGATTGGTTCATGGGCGTCTCTGGTCAGATCGTCTGTTTTGCCCATACCTTGGTAGGTATAGTACAAAAGATCTTCCAGAAGCGTACGGACTGGCTCATTTGGGCGGGAGTATTCCCGCCTTGCTCATTCCTTCAGGTGACTACTGAAGTAGCAAGTGCCTTGTGCGTGTAGCCTTGCTATCATTGCGGGTAGCCTTCCCTGATGGCTTGTATCCGCAACTGCGGGAACAAGCGGGGTACTTCACCATTGGGAGGCTTTCCCTGCGGGTACAGCTGGCGTACTGCGCGTAAGGTCTTCTCTGAGCATGGTGGGTCCTGCGGAAGCAGTTGGTCGTTGCGCAGACGTCCCTGTTCAAGGTGAGTCTTGCGGGTCCAACTGGGCTCTGCTGGGACCTACCTCTTCAACATGATAACCCAGATTATATAGGTTTCGTCCATAACCTAGTGATTTAGTGGCTTGGTGTTTGTCACTTTATAATTGCATTGGTTTAAATCCTTGCAATTGCAAGGTTTAGAAGATTTTAGGCAGAAAAAATTGTTTCAAAAATATATATGTTTTTCCATTTTAATTCATTGCATATATCTCATGTATCATGTATGTATATTGTCACTTGCATATGTGTTTTACATCCTAGCATTATGGCATATGTGTTAAGGTTAAGTTTCCTTCATGTAACATCAAACTGTGTATGTGTTAAGGTTAAGTTTCCTTCATGTAACATCAAACTGTGTACTTAGATACATCATATATGCAAATTCACACAATTATTCTTACTCAAGTCAAAAGGATTTAAACAACTTTTGAAACAAACACAGTAAGTTGCATGCTGGCCTAGTAGACCATCATAAACACTAGCCATCCTCTTCATATCTGGCCACCAGAAGATTGTTTCATATTCATATGATAAGTTGACATCTGCATCTAAATTAACAAGAGAACCTTGTTCCATAATCTTCGACCAATAGCATTCCCAGGTCCATGAGAGCCCAAATTATATAAGAAGCCCAAAGCATCCAAGTTTTATATGCAAAAAAATAAAAAAGGTAGATAATTAGAACAAATATGGATTATAAAATTGAAGAACATATTTCCAAGGGAATCCTGGCCACAGTGAGAAAAGAATTTCACCAAATTTCTAAGGGAATCATGATCACTTTACAAAGAAGGTTTCTAACTACGAAAATGAATCACTAGAACTTCAAACACTTCATTAATCGTGTCCACTTAATAATAGTAGTGGCAACTCCTTAAAACATAACTATCTTCAAACACTTCATTGGTATAGTAGAACTTCGTAAAATAACACTTACACCAAAAAGAATTAACTATTCAGTAAACTTCATGAAAATCCCAGTAGAAATTTTACATTTTGCTTTTTAAAAAATGTGCGTAGTTCATTAAGAACTAATACAAAAAAACTGAGTTGCCACAGGACTAAACTGCTTCGTATCCAAGAAAAAAAAATTCACCAAAGTAAAAAAAATTAAATGTACCAGGAAACATAACAAACAAAACTTAATTAACAAAATTCCCAAAGAACCTTATATGAACTTCGTTTGATGCTGTGTTTGTGTCAAGCATACCATGTTTTGGTTAAAAAATGAAAACAAAATACAGATCAAATTCATCACTAAAACAGAAATTTTGATGGTTATTGTAGCAGAGCATGCACATAACAAAATGAGAACTATCAAGTTAAGAATAGCACCAACAAAATAAAACCGATCAATTTTACCAATGAAAAATCATCAAGTAAAATTATACATCAAACACTAGTAGCGACTTTCCATGTTTATAGTGGATGCTAACAAACTACTCAAAAATAACTCATAGCCGCAGAAAGTTGAGAACCTAACCCAAAAGTACTCTTTATGGCACCGTGATCTATAGCCATTTCCTTTCTTCTCTTCTGGTATAGAGTAGCCACCATCATTCACATAATTGAAAAAACAAGTCCAATTCCAAATTTTTGAAGGTTTGTCAGTCTTTTTCCAATCATGGGTTATTGTTATACAAACATATACTCGTTCATAAAGAGATGAAAATAAGAGACCAAAAAAGTATAGGAAGATAGAAAATGAGGTCACGGTCCCGTATCATGGTGGTTGTTTGCTCCATTGTGAAAGTATACAAGTGCAAGCCCGTCCAGAAGACGATACAAGTTTACCATACTGGAATAAGCTTCATCGTCTCGTTTAAGCCTTCTACTTGACACAAGGTTGCAAACATCCTATCTTCATTTTTGCCACAATCCACTTTTGTTACCTGTTCAAGGTCGCCTAGGTGTATTAAATGTTTACTATTTTTATAGATGTTTGTAACAGTTTTTAGAATTTATATACCATAATTTACTGTGGCCATTTAAGAAATTAGAATGTTCGGGTAAGGAATTTTTCTATTCTTCCAAGCCCCAAATAATACCCTCCATAAAAAGGTTAATAGGCTTCTTTCTGGGTTTTTTGTATCGATAATATATTTTCATGCGTAACAGAAGAACATGGGCAATAGTCATGATCCCAATACATATCTCGACACAGTAATCATAGTTCCTCGATTTGTCTGCCAAATTAATACATGATCGAGATATGTACCTGGATAATGACTATTGCTCTGGTTCTTCTGCTACGCGGAAAAGATCCTATCGGTACAAGAAAACCACAAGGAAGCCCACTAACCATTCTGTGGAGGGTATTATTTGGGCTTGGAATAATAGTAAATGTCTTACCCAACCATCCTAATTTCTTAAATGGCAACAATAAATTCAGGTAAACAAATTATAAAACTCTTACAAACAGGTATAAAAATAGTAATCACTTGATACACACAGGTGCCTTGAAAAAGCAACAATAATGGATGGTGACAGAAATGAAGATAGGATGTTTGCAACCATGTCCCAAGTAAATGACATAAATGAGGTGATAAAAATTATCCCAATATGGTCGACATGTATCGTATTCTGGATAGTTTTACGCTCACGTGTATATTTTCACCATGAGCAAGAAACCGCCATGAACCGCATATATAGCACACCCGCAACGCGACCTCATTTTCTACCTTCCAAAATGTTCTGCTCTCCTATTTTCATCTCTTTGTGAACATGTATTTGTTTGTATAGAGATAACATGTGATGGAAAAGGATTCACAAGCCTTCAAAAAATCGGAATTGGGCATGTTTTCTCAATAGTAGGAATGATGGGAGCTATTCTACGAGAAAGGGAAATGGCTTTGGACCACGGTGCCAAAATGAGTACTTTTGGGTTAGCATCTTACTATAAACACAAAAACTCATAGAAAGTGGCTATAAAGATGTCACCGGCTATGTGTATACAAATCACGGCGAGGCGACGATTTTGTGGCATTTTCTTGGCAAAGCTGCCAGACGTCGACATCGTTTTTCAAAAAACGCGTCGGACCCCTAGTCGTTTCTTTTGTCTACTCCAGTCGTTGTCCACCGCGCCTCCAACTAGGGCTGTAACAGAACCAGATGTCCGGCGGACCCTAGTTGTCCGTTTGGCAAGAAGTTCGTTTATGTTCGTCTATTTATTAAATGAATTGGACATGGACAAAAAAATTTTCATTCGGTAAGCTTAACGGACGGTCACAAACAAGGGCCAAGTCCATTCGATAGTGTTCATGAATGTCCGGTGACGTTCGTCCGATATTGTAAGTGTTTAGATCTATTCATATTGAAATTTAATTGTGGTGTATCTATTGTTATTAAGCACACTTTTGTATTACTAACGTCTGATGTCTCTTATAGTGATCCGTAAATTATATTTGGATATTATATGGTGTAATTTCAAATTTATAGGTTAAGTTGTTTGAGTTTATGTTTAAATTAATATGTAAGCTTTGTTACCAATTGATGTTCACATGTGCGTTCGTCCATTAGTGCCCGTTTACAGTATTAACAGACGGACGGACACGACCACGGACAAACTCAATTTCTTAATGAACGGACACGGACATGAATTAGTGTTCGGTTTCGTGAACCGTCCTTTTGTCCGTCAAAAGCTTAAAGGACGGACACAGATGCTCTCGTCCGGTCCGGTTCAGTCTGTGTACACCCCTACCTCCAACAATCGATCACTAGTTTACCGAGCTGGCGACAGGGACATGAACGAAGGCTGTTTATGTTTGAATTGGTTTTTTTCTCTTACAGATCTAAGCTTTGTTTATGTTTAGTTTTGTCTATTTTTTTCTTTATTTTTCCAAGATCTGAATCTTCTTCAGTCATCTTCTTGGTTCTTGATTTTACAGATCTGACTTTCAAAGAGACATTTTGAGAAAATATTCCATTTTTTATTCACACAGATTTTACAAAAAAAACATTTTTTTAATCAGATCCAGAACGGTTGCTATGTTCACTTTCTTTTATAGTGTGTATCGTTACTAAAAATAAAAAAGATTAATTTACATCGGAACAAATTTTAGAGAAGAATAAACAAGAAGAACAAAGTTTTAACAAGAAAATTAACAAGAACAAAAATTTATGCTTTTGGGTTATTATAAAAGTTATTGGAATTTTGATTTAGGATAAATAGCAGATCTTCCCTCCACTGAAGCTAACAAAAAATAATTAAAAAAAACTAATGGAGATGAGTAAGAAGATAACTACCTTCCTTCAAATTATTATAGATCAAAATCCCGTCCGGTGCTGTGAAGGTTGCCGATGTGTGGAGTGAAGGGGAAAGAAAAGAAAAGGTTGGTAGAAATGTAAAACGTAGAATGGTGGTTGGGAGAGTGAATGAATGATATTGAGACGTATGGACGATTTTTAATTTTATACTTTTTTTTAGAATTAAGAGTCATTTTAGTACATGTGGTTTGTTCAATTACATAACTTTAGTACCAATTTTAAATTTATTGCAAATGGCTATCTCAGTTTTCTAAAACTTGCAATTTTAGTACTTTTTTCTAACCCCGTTTATTTTTATCCGTTAAGACAGGGGTAAACCGATAAATCCTTTATTTTATTTATTTTCTCATTTTCTTTAATCACATTCCACCTTTTTATATTCATAACCCTGATATTTAGTTTTAAACATCACCACCTTCCCAAAACATCCCTAAACCCTCTAATTCCACCCAAATCAATGGTTTCTTCAGGAACCTGCACCAGATCCACATTTATCAACACTAGAAAAACTTCTAATTCCATTGAATTTGATGCTCCATAATGAAGAACTGCAGTTGGGTTCTTCCAAATATGCACACAGGAGAAATGGGGGAAGACGACGGGAAGGCGACGCGTGTGGTGGTGGCTAAGTTTGGCGTCGGAATTGACTTTGGAGATGAGAGGTGTGGTGGTGGCGGTTGTAGTTGTGCCGACAACGGTTATGTTGGTGGCATGGTTTTATGGTGACGGCGATTGTGGTGGTTAACTAGTGGTGGTTATTGAGCGGTGTTGGGCAGTGGTGATTAACCGGTGGTGGTTAGCCGACGGTGGTAGATGGATAGCAACGGCGGTTGACCGTCGAGGTCATGCCCTAGATACAAGTAATTCGTTTTTTTCTCTTATATGAAATCAAAATTATTGTGGTGGCTATTTGCAAGGTTATGGTGGTGGTTAGACTTAGACGAAGAAGATAACTTATTATGGTGTGTGATGGTTATGTTTAGAGAGAGAAAGAATACAAAGTATGAAGTTGGGAAATATAAAAGAGATGTGAGAGAGTATGTCCTTTGATTATGAAGATGAAAAGAAAATGGAGAATATAATTAAAAGAAAATAGAAAAAAGTGTGAAAATATTGGAGTTACGAAATTACCCTTGATTTAACGGATAAAAATAGATGGGGTTAGAAAAAAGTACTAAAATTGCAAGTTTTAGAAAACCGAGGTAGCCATTTGTAATAAATTCAAAAATAGTACTAAATTTGCGTAATTGAACAAACCACAGGTACTAAAATGACACTTAACTCTTTTTTTTAAATGCTAAAAATCAAAAAATAAATTACAAAGAGAAATTACTATCAATTTTTTCAAACAATGAAACAATGGTTTTAAAGTAGAATGATTTTTTATCAAAACAAAACTTAGGGGCTGTTTGGTTCGCAGAATGTTTTGCAAGGAATTGGAATTTAAATTGGAATTGGAATTGGAATTGGAATTGGAATTTGAAATGATTTTCTTGGGAATCCTTCATGTGTTTGGTTGGTACATTTGTTACTGGAATTGGAATTTAAAAACATGTAAATGACATAATTACCCTAAAATAGTAAATACATAACACTAGCCCATTAAATAATGTTAGCTCCATAACAAAACCCCAAACTATTCCAAGTCCATAACCTTTGTCCCTCCCAAAACGCCTTCGACCTAAAATTTAATTAATATTATCTTTTAATACATTATAATTAATAAAAAAATTCTAAAAATATATAATTTTAATTAAAAAAATTCCCATCGAGGCATTACTTGAAGTTACGTAATCCTCCTAATAAACTACAAGTATTCAACCATAACAAATTTAATAAAATTAATATAAACAAACATATTCTCCGGACAATTAATTAAAAACATAATATATTAACATAAATGTCCAAACACACGATTAAACGACATAGGACTAAAAATAGTTCCAACATGCGATTAGAATTAGTTCCAACATTTGACTAGAGTTAGTCCTAACATACGACCAAAATTAGTTAACCATATGACTACAAAATACAAACACGACTCCGAATTCTTCAAACAAGTTTCCTAGCGGAACTTACTACGATAACAAATACCTAACCCAAGCTTCCCTTTCTTCTTCATCCAAAGTCCAAAATGTCATCACCCTATTAGGGTCATCTTTTATTTTATCATTTGCCCTAAACCTTTCCAATTGAGTCAAAGATGTCATTGTTGAAAGCTCGGTAGTGACCATTAAAGCTTTCTTTTTAATGTCAAGTTCAAATTTTATGTCTTCACTCAGCTCGGCCGAAGTCTCTTTTAGACGATCACCAAATAAAACAACCGCATCATTGAAACTGTTAAATAAAGTATCAACTTGGCTAGTGCGTTTTCTTTTCTTACCATGATCACTTGAAGTTTCTTCAACTTAAAAGCTTGCATTGGTACCTTCATGATAGCTATGTTCACCAAAATCATCATCCTCTTGATGTTCCTCCTCTTCTTCTTCCATATTCACTTCTTGTTCCATCTCAACCACACTTTTGGCTTTATTACCATTAGCACGATCTTTTCCAAACACAACACACAATTCTTCATAGAAAGGAAGCCTTTTGTTTTTCCATTTAGCTGCATGTTTATGACTCTATTTCACATGATGAGAATAAAATAAACCCATTAATACCTATTATGATAAACCAAATACTAAAAAAGTAACATAAAATCTAGCATGTACCTCAAGATAGGTTTCCCAAACTCCAGGAGCACTAGTGGTCACACAATTAAGTTCCTTATCATAACCAAATCCGCTAGTATTTAACATATCATAAACGACTTGCCAATCTCTCTTCATTGTTTTTATTCTTGATTCAATGTGAGGTTTACCCAAAATGCCCGATTCCGGAAGTGATTCTTTCAAGGATGCTTCTAGATGTTGTAGATATCCGGATTTAAAGCCATTATCAGACTTGAATACTCCATTGTTGACCATGTTTACTAAAGCCTCAACAAGTTTTTCATCTTCAATATTACTCCACACTCGGTATTTTCTATTATTACTCATATTAAATCTTTAGCAAGACTTTTGATGATAAGAGTGGTCAACAAATCTAGCATAGTCTGGGGCAACAATTAATGTCACATACAAAAAAATCCTCATAAAAAATAAGCATACGCAACAAAAAAATTAGCTTAACAACATAAACACCAATAAGAACATGTTTTGAGCTAGATTATTTCTAAATAAGCATAAATGTTTTGAACAAGAACATGTTTTGATCTAGCTTAAAAAAAATAAACATAAACATAAACATAAACAAGAACATAAAACAACTCTTCTTTATCAATTAGTAGCACTCCAAAAGTCAAACATGTTTTGAGCTAGATTGTTTCTAAATGTTGTCCACTCGTTTGAAGTCTCTATATAAGTTATATTATCCTCATCTCCAACTCCAAGGTCTCCCATTTCTTCATCTTCCAAATGTTCGGCTTCAAACGGATCTATTAACATTTCTCTTCTTATAAAATTATGGAGAAGGCAACATGCCATTATGATCCTGTTTTTTTGGTTAATAGGATAATATGACTTGTCTCTCAAAATTCCCCACCTTGCCTTCATAATACCAAAACACCTTTCAATAACATTTCTTGCAGACGAATGTTTCATGTTAAATAATTCTTTTGGGGTAGTGGGTCGATGGCCATCACGCCAATCATTTAAGTGATATCTTTGACCTCTATAAGGGGCTAGAAAACCCTCTCCGTTGGTGTATCCCGCGTCTACCAAATAATAACCTAAAAGCACATTATAGTCAATAAAAGCCTAACTCCAATTACTAAATATATATGATGTTACATACCCGACCTTGAAACTTTCAATCCATGTGGCCTATCAAGAGCGTCTCGAAGGACTCTACCATCGGTCGCCGACCCTTCCCAACCCTGTAACACAAATATAAATTGCATATCCGGTGAACACACGCCTAACACATTTGTAGCAATATCTCTCTTTCTCGTTCGGTATTTGGGTTTCTCTTCATTGGGTACTAAACACTTTATGTATGTACCATCTAAAGCGCCTAAACAATTCTAAGACAAAAAAAAATATACAAAAGAAGTATTATTATGCATTTCTAATTCCTAAAGTAATTATAGCATAAAAAATTATAATGATTACATAATACCTTGAACCATTTCCACCTTTGATTGGTAGAATTCTCGGGGATAGGTTCGGGTTCCTTAAGCAAATGTGAATGCAACCTAATCACCGCATTGCAAACTCGTGAAACACATCTGCTAATTGTTTCTCCCGAACGATGAAAACGACATATGATGACCCGATTCTTAACATTATGAGCTAAAATGTGAAGAAAAATGGCTACTTGTTCATCAATGTCCATATTCCTACTTGGTTTCAAACCTCCAAAAGTATTAAGCATGTCACACAACTTAGTGAAACAAGATCGATTCATCATAATCTGGGAAATAGACATACTATCGCTCTCGTAAACATGCCGAAACAATATTGAATATCGATCTTTTTTTGATGAAAAGTATCCAATACGTGGTTTATCCATTACGTATTTGACTATCAACATGTAAAGTGAAAGCAAAAGAAAAGAGACGGTTGTAACAAATTGATTCCACCATGTCAAAATCAAAGTCCTTCTCCTTTGCATACGTTTCCGAGTTGTTAAACTAAGTCGGGCCATTCCTACTTATACATTACAAACACAAAATGAGTTAACATTCAATCTCAAGTTAGTAATTGGTTTGAGAATAAAAATTATACAAAGCTGTTTGAAAATAAAATTACACAAAATGAGTTAACATTCAATCTCAAGTTATAATTAAACCAATGGTTTTCATACGAAAGCACAAGTATCTTATACAGCTCTGTGCTTTGTAATGTGTTAAGCTTCAATATCTATTTACTACTAATCAACATGAATAACATAAAATAAATCAAGTTAAAATGGATGGAGGCCCATATAGATTCCAAAAAGCACATGAATGTTCAATTAAAAACATCAATTTCTTTGAGGCAATATGTCGAGCACATGGTGTGCAATTGAAGAAACAATAAAAACTCATATTAAACACTAGGCAGTCTCAAATCATCAAACAACCAACACTAATTCAAACAAATTACCAAAACTAAACAAACAAATCACAGCCTGAATTCAAGAAATTAGCAAATAACCAAGAACCGATGATTTAATAAGCAAGAAAAATGGAATTATTTGGTGGCCATGAATATATGGTTAGTTGGTTGGGAAGAGAAAAGACTTGAGTAAAAACTAGAGAAATTAAATACTAGCAGTAGTAGTATTACATAGCACGGGAATAGAGAGGAAGGAATACTTACCAAACAAAAGGAGAACGATGATCAAGATCCGCCAGCGTTGCTAACAACAATGGAGGAGATTTCTAAAGAGAAGGAGATCGAACATAACAGGTTGGGTTCTTGCGAGATCAAACAGAGCGAACATGGCAGCTAGGGTTCGTGAGGTCCAATAGAGAGAAGATAACATATGGCAGTGATGAGGGTTATTTATGTAATGTCACAAACATTCCAGAGGTATTTTTAACTTTCCTTTGGAATAGGGAAGTAATCTGAATTCCATTAATTGAAGTATTTGGTTGGAAATGAAATCCAATTCCAATTCCATCTCTACCTAACCAAACAGGTTATGTAATGGGATTCTAATTCCAAATCCCATGAAATCCTCCAACCAAACAGCCCCTTAAGGATATTATACCTTCCATTGTTTTTTACAAGGCGCGCTGGATTGTATGAGAAAAAAGCTTCATTTTGTGTTTTTTTTCCAAATACATCTATGTGTTTAGAGTTGGAGTGTAAATAAAATTAATATAATATAAAGGAAAAATAAAGTAAAATATCTCTATAACGTAGAAAAAATTATTATATATTATATTTTACAAGTTTGGTTTCACTCACAAATTCACTGTTTCTTTGTTTCCAGGCTTCAGAGTGTTGTAAAGTTAGCTTGGACTGTTGTACAATTCAGTTCTCTTGGTTTTATTACACGTGTGTTTGGTTGAATTACACGTGCTTCCTCTGCTTTTGTTCTTTACACATGTTGCATATTCTCTGCAGGTTGAAAAAGTTTGTTTATTTCTCTCTCTCTCTCTGTTCATGCATGTTGATCATTCATCGGCGTCTGTCTATAATTTGCCGATTCGTGTTTTACCGGGTTCCATTTTGGAAACCCTATGCTGTTGTTGTTGTCGGGTTCTTTTTTGTAACCCTAGGCGGTGGCTATGGTGTAGATCAGCGACTTTTGGTTGTCGACTGAAGTTAGTGTTGTATAATTGCGTACCTGGAGGATGAATTCAATCAATGATGCAAACCTGTAATCATGATTTCAATCTTGGTATATTGAACAATTGCCTGGATTAATCTCTAAATCCTGAATCACTTTCAGATAAACCTATTTGCGGGTTACATGCAATGATTTATCGGATAAGACAGAGATTTTCTGTAGTTGAAATTGGATTTTGATTGTGTATGTGAATTGAAGAACCAGAGAAAGTAACCGTCTATTCTGTTCTATCTATTCGATCGATATTATTATGTTCTTCAGGGAATAAAATACTGATTAATATATTAATCCAAACCTAATTCTCTCGTGAGCCCAAATGAATTAATTAAAAGCCCATTTAACATTACACTTAAGCCCAAGTATAAAATCGAATAACAAAGTCTAAATGACATTATTGTTAAACAAGCCCCCACTCCCGCGTCACCTAACTCGTTTAATATCTAACGTTATTTCCCCGAGCGACAAGTTAATCCAATAACACTAAAATATCCAACAATCCTCCCCTATTTTAGTGATATCCATGATTAGCTTAACCATCGTCACAGAAACGCAAACGTATGCATAAATGAAAATGTCCTACGAATTGAATTTTCATCTTAGTAAATTACACGATCAAAATATTTGAATATCGGGGTGTCCTATAGATTGAACCCTTCAAGGCAAAATACACATACGTTTATAAATCCAAATTCCACTCGACACCATATTTTATTAGCCTATGTCCTAATCCTTCAAAGAATATATCAAAGGTCAAGTCCAAAGCTTCTTGAAGCGGCTAAACTTCATATTCTTATAGGTAGTTCATTATTCTCGCACCCGCACTGCAATTTATCAATGAACTATTAAGAAGCTATACTTCAACCTACTTTATCTCGCGGTCCGAACACAAACCTTGGGATGTTTATGATATTGTGCTCCAATATCTATATGACAAGCTTTCCACATTGAATTCAGCATCTAACGTTGTATTAGATGGGAATTGGGTCTTGACATATGATATTAACGTATGGACTTTAAACCCATCCCCATGACTGATATGTTCACGAGATCTCTTCCTAACTCTTTAGTTAGATCATCAGCCAAATTATATTCATATATTACAAACCAACTAATATCACACATTGTATTGTATAACATATAACCGCCATTCATTACTATCTCACCTGATAGATTTTGGTGATATCGGTTCGACCACAATAGAATTTTATAAATTCAGTTTCTTAGCCATTCAACAACTTTTATCGGTTATTGCAAATGCTAGAAACTCGCATTCCATTGTCAAGTGATAGAACATTCCTTAATTAACTAAGAAATGAAACATTCTCCAAAAGAGAATACACATCCATTGTTTGTTGTTTGCCAATGTTGAGCACTAGGATAACTAGTTTATCTGCTCAAATTACCCACAACATAAATTATGTAATTCTTTGTGCTAATCATAGCAAACATCTTAATTAACTTTGAATACTCTAATTGTAAAATAGAATCACCTTGATTAGACAAAACTTGATATTAGGATATATAGGAGTTCTAACCGAAGAATAATCAAACTGATTGAATTTCTTCAATACTTTATCAATGTAATGAAACCATGCCATGGTTTCACCATTGTTACTCCCTTTTATTGGTATACCTAGGATAACTTCAACCTTCCCCAGATCCTTTATATCAAAACTAGAATATAACATTTCTGTCTTATTAATCACTCAAACCCGAGTAAAATAACAAGGAATTGACAATTTCTTTTAAGAATGTATTTTCCTTTCATTCTTAAATAATTCGCATGACCTAAGGTTCATGTAATTACACAAACATCTGAATCCAACAAAGGTTCATGTCAAGATAAAATATATCTATCTGACTTAATAACCTGGTTAAAAGCACTAGACAAGATATTCTTTTTAATCAATAATACATACAACATATAATCTACAACAAATGTTTTTAAGAAGTCAATATAAGTCAAACTTTTACATTTCACATCCTAAGTACAGATCCATTTTCATATGATTTGAATTCTTCAAACCATCTTAGATCTTTGCATACATGACTCGTATCATCCAAGTCCATTCACCATGCAATCATGTCATCCTGTACATATTAGGAATAAGAAATAAACCAAAATAATTCTTCACCGAACTATTTTAAAACCATTAGACTTTTCGAGTCCAATAACAAACCCGAAGATCGAGTTTAATTTATTTCACATCCCATAGGATTTTCCAACTTGCATACTTCTAATGAGTTAATTATTACCCGGGCCATGGCCCATTAACTCTATATGCGTACCATTAGGGCAAATGTTTTAACAATATTTATATTTCTTTCAAACTATAAAATAAATATTGTTATGCCCCGAATGATTTATTGAATCAACTACAAAACTTATGTGTTTTGTTATAATTAAAGTATAATTAATAAACGTACCTTTTGTAGCATTTGGGTCTTTCGACCCACTTTGACCCACCACATTAGGCTTGTTCGATCACTTCGTAATCTTTCTTTAGGTGTCCCAATTTTCCACATCTTCAACAAAACAACTTTAACTTCTGATAATCTTAAATTGGGATCACCTTGAATCCTTTGACTTTCACATATAACACCAGAAACAAATCGAAAACAAATACTCGTAGCAATTAATTTGATATAATATAAGTTTCCATCTATTAACATAATATAACAAGTTAGTTTTAATAATATCATCAACGAGTACTGCAAAGTCAATTGGTTTCTTCCATGAGTTTCATGTCTCATGTACTTTGACTTTTACACATTATCCATGATTTCATGTGGATTTTATAATATAACTAGGTTATTGACCCGTGTACGACACGGGTGAAAATATAGAAATTTTGAAGTACACACATATACAATTTGAAAGGAAAACATATTTTTGAATATGCTTTTTGAGATGACAATATAATTTATAATTGCAATTCATATTCATATGGAAACAAAGCTATTAAAAACATAAATTTACGAAAAAGTAAGTTTTTTAGTACGATGCTTACAAACATAACTGAAAACTTAAAAACATAAATTTCATAAAATATTAAAAGTTTTCTTATAAAACATATTTGTTGTTTTGTTTGTAAGCTATATCTTGTTGTCTAAAATAAGCATTTTAACACCGTATTTACTCTTCACTCTTGATCAAGCTACATACAGTTGACCATGTGTAAAAACCGAGTCTCTCAAGTATATCTCAATCTTGTGGGAGACTGGCTTTTACTTTTGTTAATGGTAATTGCAAAACAAACTATAACGTGAAACTATCTTCTGTTTAACTTGTTCTTCTTGATCTCTTCAATCTTCACTAAGGGTTATTGGAGCAAGCAAAGTATATTCTGGTACTATAACTTGCTCGAGATTGAACTTTGTTTGGAGAAATACTTAGAATAAATCCACTTACTTCTCATAGGCAAACTTGAGATCCTCATTTATTTTATCTTTGCTCGACCCACCAAGCTTGCTTGTAAACTTGGTTTATGCTCAGATAATCAAGTGTTTGCTTGTGTAAAAACTGTACTCGATAGAATAACAACCTTGCTTGACGAAGTGTAGCTTGCTCGAAGCTTGACACTTAGAAAACTTCAAGAAGATAACTTTACTCGCATAATATAATTTGCTCGGGATAGTGAAAACTTTGCTCGAAGTGCCTAAATTTGCTCAAGTTCCATACTTAGTTATTATTGAGAAGGTTGAGAAGATTCCAGCCTTTTCTTATCAATTTTATTAACCCAACAAAAAGGTAAAAAAAATATATAAATTAATGATATGATTTCTATCCGAATAACAAATTGGATTAAACCAAAAATACATCAAAATAATATACTTTAACTCTTTTATTAATAATTCAAATCGGCACTTAACACTGAATACATAAACCAACTATTTAATTTTAACTCTAAGCTTTATTTTCGAGGTCCATAATTCAATTCACCTTATGTACTTCTCGGTTGTCCAAACTAAGCCGATGTATCTATGTGAAATTAATATTATATCCTTTAACTTATGTGGACATAAATTACGCTAAGTGCATAAAAAGTTGTATTAAGTGTTGGACAAAAACCATTGTAGGTCAATCCAGCCCGTGCCAAAATGTACCTGTATTTAGATAGTTACTCAACCTATTTTGGATCGTAACTGTATTAAAACAACCTATCAACCCCTGCATTAACATTTTGAACAAAATATGCAAAGATTAAAAAAAACATTAATCTGGTTATTATTATTTAGTTAAAAAACAACCATATTAATTACTACCTCTCAAAGATCAAACATCCCTATCAACTTTATTATGAAACAGATAAAAACCTTTTATCTCTAACAAATTATGTTTTAAATCTAAACGTTCCATTAACTAAACCAACCATATTATTGAAGTGAAAGATCCAAACCGACCAAATTTCTAGAGTTACCAAAAGTAACGATAAAGGTTCGAACTTCCATACGGGCCAATTCAACACCGAACTTTTGAGGGTCAACATGCCCGCCCCTATGGACAATAGGTCCATCATTCTTTGACCATTCTACTTTCAACACACATATATATTTTCTTTGCCATTTCTTCTCTTTCTAAATTAGAAGATTAGCTTATTTATTTTATATACTTTGAATATCTTAAATATTTATATTCGTAATATCATGAACCCGTCTAACACAAAGTAGATTATGGTGTAGAGAATGTCATATTTTACATTCTTCTTGGCTAATATCTTCTTCAACTTGACGCATGCCAATATGCCATGACTAATATATCCTTGCCCTCCCTTGTCCAAAACCATAAAACAAAATAAAATAAGATATGAAAGAAAAACCCGTTGAATTAAATATTCATTGTTAAAATGATAAAATCAGAGTATTAGTATTATGAACCAACAAAATAGATTATGATGTAGAGAATGTCATATTTTACCTTTCTCTTGGCAAATATCATCTTTAACTTGACTCGTGTCGTGACTGATATATCCTTGTCCTCTCCTATCTAAAACCAGTAAAAACAAAAAACAAAATAAAATATGAAAGAAAAACCCGTTGAATGACATATTGAACTTTAAAGTCACCGTATCCTGAACCAGTCTAAACAAAAAGTCGAATATGGTGTAGATAATGAAAAATTTTACCTTCCTTTAGGCAAATATCATCTTCAACTTGGCACGTGCTATGACTGATATATCCTTGACCTCTCCTTCTAAAACCAGAAGGAAAAAAGAACAAAATAAAATATGAAAAGAAAACCTGACCGATCATTTGGCCATATATGTTACGCATGAATACACATATGTGCTTAACATCATTTGCCTGTGATTCAAATCCAATGTTCAGTAGAGTTCGTTACAGTCCATTCCTTTTTTCAAAAATTTATATATTAATGAAACGATATTGAAAATAGGGCTGTCACTTTTACCCGAAACCCGAAACCCAACCCGAAAAAACCCGTACCCGAACCCGAACTAACCCGACTCGAAGAATCCGAACCCGAAAAAAGACTAACCCGAACCCGAACCGAAGTAATTTGGGTTGGTTCTCGGGTTTGATTTATAAGATTTGGGTCATCCCGAAAAACCCGAATAAACTTTTAGTTTTGAAATAAAAAATATTTTTATGCATAATAGGCTATATTTTAGCACTAAAGTTATCTGAATCGGGCTCTAATCGACTATTTTCATTCTAACAATTATGGATCGATTGCTTATTATTAATATATGTTTTCCGTTTATCACTGATAGCAACCGTAATCGAAGAACAAAATCACGTCCGATTGAATTTGATTATGGTTCTAGTTAGTTTTACTCTTCATTTGAATTGTTTTATCAAGTTAGTGTAGTTTATTATTTGATTATTTGTGTTATAAGTAAAGAAGAATATGTTGTTTTAATTTTGGTATTGTAGTTTTTTTTTGTTTTTTTTTTTATTTTTCAAATATATTTGATAACTTATATAATTTATAAATACATCATTTACAAATATAATTTATGTATTGTAGTTTAAAAAAATATGGTTTTGTGTTTTTTTTCTATGATACTCGAAACCCGATTAACCCAACCCGAATTACCCGAACCCGAATTACCCGAACCCGAAAAACCCATGAGATATTTGGGTTGGGTTTCGGGTCAAGATTTAAAACTTCCCGACCCGAAAAACCCGAAACCCGAAAAACGAACCCGAAGAACACCCCTAATTGAAAACATACCTTGATACGATGTGGAAGATGTGAGTCTTAGACCCAAATATATACAATTAATCGATAGTGAGACATAGGATAGATAAGTATTTTAGAACATATAAACAAAAATATAATGTATTTAAAAGTTTTTAATTGCAATATCAAAAAACTGTAATTGTATTAACATCATTTGTAAAAAAAGGGAAATGTTGCGAGATTAAAGGCATAACACAAGACAAGTTTTAAAAATACTGTCTATTTTGAATTTTATACATAAAATAAGAAAGGTCAAACCAAAATTTAGTCGACACTGTCTATATAATAAAAGTTCTAATTTAATAAGTAATATCTGGTTATTTCCGAATATATAAAGCCAAGTGAGTGTCTAAAATTTTAAAAATATTCAAACTTAGATCTATTTGTTATACGTAGATACAAATAATTGAAATTTAAAATAACAACTATAATGTTAGTATTATATTATTTGTTAATCTTAATGTTCATATAACATATAATAACTATTGAACACAAATAGATGCATTAATAAATTGTCATGTTTGGTATCTTCAATATGTATTAT
The DNA here is from genome assembly GCF_021521415.1 of Bidens hawaiensis. Classification (NCBI taxonomy): domain Eukaryota; kingdom Viridiplantae; phylum Streptophyta; class Magnoliopsida; order Asterales; family Asteraceae; genus Bidens; species Bidens hawaiensis. The sequence continues at coordinate 259,090 of NW_027494450.1, forward strand.
TTAAAATATAATCAAAATGATCAAATCATAAGACCTGTAAACATGAAAACCAACTTTATTTACTCTCCTAAGTCCTAACTACCGATCTTATCGTCGATCACGCTTATTTAGCCAAATCCGGTGTGTCGATTATATTTGCAGGATCTAATGAAATCATCATAGGATCGATGTAAAATAATGGCCAATTGAAAGAGGGATTTGGGTGATTAGGTTAAAAAGAATTGAATGTCAAGGAAACCGGGTATTGAAGTTGAAATAATTGAATATCGGAAAGCTAGTTTTGAAACTTAAAGTTAAATGCTTACATTAATTATTAGTAATTTAATTTATTTTTAATTTATTTAATTGTTAAGAAAATTAGAGAAATGTAAGATATATTTGGAAACAAAGTAATGGACTAATAGAGAAGGGACATGTTGAGAAAATTTCATTTGTTTTAATAGTATAATAGGATATTTATATATTTACATTTACAAAGGTCGGTCCGCATAAATGGTTGTACTTCATGCTGTATGGTTTACAACTTTCAATCTTCATGGTGCACTGCCACGTTCCTTTTCTGATGATACGTGTCCTAAATTTCTGGCTTTTGCCTTTTCATTGTCACATATTACCCGCCCACCCCAATTCAATTTTCTCAAATCTGATTTCGGTGGCCTTCAATTTAGTACACTACTCGATCGATTAGACGATAACCATGGGTAATGTATTGGTATTTTTTGGTGGTCCCTTTTGGTTTCCGAACAATCGTTCGTTTCTCCAGAAATCGACGTCAACGACAATGAGACATACAATACAGAGATGGCCATTTCAAACAAAGATTTGTGGTGGCGCGGACGATCGATTTCGACAAAACACTATGGATCTTGCGGCATTAGGTAAGTTCCGTCGAGTTATCCGGCTTCAATGTACATTTTGGTTGTTTTGTGTAGTTGATTCTGATTTTTGGGTTTCTTTTTAGACTGTTTTAAGGTTGTCGAAGCTACACAGGATTGACTATATATGCGGTGGAACATGGCTGTGTTGATTACATTTTTTCTGAACGTGTATCACGTAAGTTTCATAGTGCTTTCAATTTGATTTTTATTTATATACGTTGGTACATCATTGTCTTCACCAAAATTAAGGAATCATTGTTGTTTGACGAAAGATTATAGGATGCGTTACAAACTGTTCAAATTAGTTTGAGCTGCACATTATTTCATTGTTATTTTTAAGTTAGACATTATTTTGTGTTATTCTTTGCCTATAGGTTGTCTTGTCTATTTGCTCTACTAAAGGATGTATGCAGTCAACATGATTTCTGCATGCTAAGGTATGTGTTCTTACAAGACTAATGTATGGTGAAACTAGATTTTTATTTTTTAGGTTTCAGCTGTTTCATTTTGTTGTGTTTTGGAGGTTGACAATTTCTGGTAGCTGGACACACTAATGGTCTGATGTAAAGGCAAGGTAATGTATTTAGCCATCATCTTTATAGTTTTTGTTGTTTCACTTTTGTGTTTGCTCTAGTATATTATTATTGTTTAGGAAAAGCTTATTTGCATACACATAATATGTGATTCTAATTATTTGTTCTAAAATAAATTTTAACCATTGGTACTAGGTTAAGCATGAAAGAGTAACAATTGCATAGTTGCTATGCAAGACTCCCCGAAACAAAGACACACACACCAAACCGTAATTGGATTATCCGCTGCATCAAAGCAACAAAGAATTGTTCATGTGAAAGGACGCAACCACAAAGTTTGTATGCAAGGACCATGATTCACGTTGCGGCGGGTCAAATTGCTAGTTTAATATAAGATTCAATGGTGGATAAATAGTTAAATACATCACCCCATCATGAGGCAAATTTGTTACTCTGACCCAAAACGAATTGCAACCCAAAGTAAATATTATTGAAAGTGATTAGTGATCACTGGTTCGTTGCTAACAATTCAAAACAAATTTTGATGGAAGCCAAAACAAATTTATTTACTGGTCCATTATTTTAATCATTGAAACCCAAAACAAATATATCGTCATGTGTAAGGTCATAAAGATTTCAATTGTTTTATTCCATTAATATGAACGCTTTATTTTATCTTGCTCATACAAACATTCCAAATTCAAAACTAAACACATCAATATCAAACATGTTATGTGTCATCTTTTCCTCTTTTGACCAAAAGTAACCAACAAAATATTACTTTGTACTTGGTTTTAAATCCAAATCGGAAAGAAACCTTCCTGTTCGTGAAGGAACTTGATTGAATCCTTATATATTCAATCCACCAAAATCAAAAGTTTCCCATATGAAACATTATCATGATTTTGAAATTAATAATTCCCATACAATGAAATAATAGCGTTTGTGCCTTTTCACCCAATTTCAAAGATGGCCCCGGAACCAATTAAATAACCAAGAATTCAAGATTACCATTTTTAATCTAACCACTAGACTATACTAATTATAGTCACCATATACGAATTAAAATTTCAGGAAATTTTATTCGAACCATGTATATTACAAGAAACTTGAAATTGAAAATAATAACCAAATCAAACCCTAATAGGTTTATCTTTGTTGTAAAATTGCGTACCCGGAGGATGAATTCGATCAATGATGCAAACCTGTAATCATGATTTCAATCTTGGTATATTGAACAATTGTCTGGATTAATCTCTCTGAATCGTGAATCACTTTCAGATAAACCTATTTGCGGGTTATGATTTATCGAATAAGAGAGATTTTCTGTAGTTGGAATTGGATTTTGATTGTGTCTGTGAATTGAAGAACCAGAGAAAGTAACCGTCTATTTTGTTCAATCTATTCGATCGATATTATTATGTTCTTCAGGGAATAAATATTGATTAATATAACAAGCCCGCACTCCCGCATCACCTAACTCGTTTAATAGCTAACATTATTTCCCCGATCCACAAGTTAATCCGATAACACTAAAATATCCACCGGTTAGTCGGTTATGTTCCCGCCATCTGTACTCTGATTGCAACTGTTGCCGGGTTCCAATTTGGAGCCATAGGCGACTGCGGTGTTAGAGACTGTCTCCATGGCGGTGGCTGATCTGCGCCTCAAATTAATGTACGACAACGTGACTGTGATGTTGTTCTGAGTCTACATGCGGGTGATAAACGTTATGATGATGAGCTTGGCCTCATCTGAGCCTCACCATAGTTGTTGTCTTTATGTGTTGATGATGAATTTCGTATGTTTAACGCTATGATGATATTTGAGCCTCCTAATGTTTCTAAGTGACAAACTACCTTAGGTTCCTAATTTTAATTCACATTGCTTAATTCTTTAATGCCTTCTTTTTTTAATTATTAGTTATCATCTTCTGTCACTGAAGCCCAATTCTAAAATCCAATTTTTTGGTGGTTAATTATTGCCTGCAAGGTGTTCGATCAAATGCCACAAACAATTTGATGTTAGAGCAATACCTGCAACTAAAAGTTCTATTGAATCACACTATCACAATGTGTTTATTGGTTGAAAGTTTGTAAATTGATTTTAGATTTTCTTTTGCTACAAGTTACATTGCTGGAGGTGCTACTCCGTCTATCCGAGTTGTCCATGTAAGATTGTTTCATTTCAACTTTTTTGCAAGTAAAGATACTAATTTACCCTTTTTGTGGTTGTCTTTAGTGGATTCTTCAAATCCCTGTTGCAACAAATTATACAGGTTGTGTTGAGAAGGATATGTACAATGAGGAGATCGAAAAAAACTCACAAAAAGTGGCGCTTATGTACTTCTTTTCTATCTTTTGTTTTGTTTGGATTTGTGTTTTATAATTAGTTACTTAATAGTTACAATGATCATGTTTGTAGCGTTCGGTAAACAACTTAATACCGACCGTCTTTCCTCTATGTGTAGATGTGCTACCTATGGATACGATCATCGGCCGTTCATCCATGCTTATTGCTAGCTTTTCATCACTCAGCATGTGTTTCTGATTAAGGTGCGAATCTTAAACCATTTATTTAATTTACTAAATAGAAGGCAAAGGTCGGGATGGTCGGTATAGCTAGAATTATAGGCAATTGTGGTTGTCGGAGTCTTGGCATCATACGTATGTGTAGAGTTTATGTCTGATTTGCATCTAACTATAACAAATTTTGAGTTAGTATACAGGCAAGATTCTAACTTTAGATTGAACCTTGAAAGGAAATTGTTTTTTGGTGTTGATGTTGTTGGCATTGATCAATGTTTTGAAAACTTTAAATCAACCATATATAGTACTAATCTAAGTTTTCAATCATTGTGATTGAGAAATTATGGCTTTTATGGCTCATTTTCTAGGTTTGTGACTATGATTGAAATTCGTGAGCCACTATGTGTTTTCCTTAAGTATGAGTGGTTCTAATATTATTATTATTAGAATAGAACTTTAACTCCACATGTTGAGGCTTTAATCACAAAAATAGTACAAAGCCCATGCACATCTCACGTGCAGATTACTCAACTTTGGACTCAAACTTAGGCAAATATAAATTTTAGTTTCAGATGTTCAAAAAGTGAAAAGCACTTTACGTTGTTCTAATTTTACCAGTTTTCAATCAAAAATTAAAAAAAAAACATTAAAAAAGAGAGAGAGAGATAAGCATGATTATTATGCTAAGAGGATATGGCTATAAAGAGATTATAATGTCAGCAACATAGTTGATAAAGCTGCAGTTCAGGATGTTTAAGAAGTGTGTGTGCATTTGAGCGTACAACATCTTACTTTACATTAATAAATGTAATATTATTAATCAATCTGCAATGTAACTGCAGGTATTGTGAAGCAGCAACAGTTACCACTTAACAATTGCAAAGATGCACCAACCTTTTTGTACATCCTTTTGCAGCGTCATGTCGTATATAAAGTAGCATATCACACTTTATTTTTGTTGACGAAGCTATAAAGGTAACAACATAGTGCATTCTATTGCTTTGTTTTATGTTTATGTTATGTTGTTGACCATCATGATGTTATGATGTTTGGACTTTTTGGATGATGTAGTGTTTTATTGTTTGAACAATCGGGCCATGTGCATTCTAATGAAAGTTTGTTGTTCTTTATAATCATTGCTTGCAGTACGGCTCGGTTTTAATGATTCACAGTATGAACAAATAGGCCATTTTCCAAACATGTTAACATGATAGGTCGACATTGTTGTACAGGTTTCTTGCATGTATATGTTCTTCAAACGGTACTAAACATTTTAATGGAAGTATGTTGCTCTTTTTAACTGCTTGCAATATGGCTCCTTTTTATCTGTGCTTTGTGTAATGCGGGTTAGTTTTCTTATACGACTGTCGGATGTTGCCGGATACATCTACAGTTATTTTTCTTTCACTTACCCGCGCAACGCGCGGGTACTAAGTACTAGTTATAGATAATTTACATTGATTAAGCAATGGGATTCGAAATGTTACGAGTTGTTAGTGCTCTATTATTCAATGCAATTTCTTTCTTGGTCAAACTACCCACTTTACAAACACCTAATAGTTTTAAAAATAGTTTTAAGGATAAAAAAGAGTTTTTACAACTGTAAAGTGTCATGCGCAATTGGGATAAAGAAGTTGAGACCATTTTCCCGTTGTGAACATCGCTCCATCTAATAGGGAACAGGGAAAGGATAAGTGGGCGCCGAGAAGTTAAGCCAAAGAAGTTGTTACCGAACGGCTATTTCTCAATACAAAAACGTGATAATATACAAGGTAGATTTTAAATCATTATAAATAGTAATAATTTAAACCATTTTTACACACATTTTACATATAGTTCCTACACATTTCTCCCTACAAACACAATAGCATGAAACAATGAAACTTCGTTTTTGAATCGAGTAGTATGAGAGGGCAAGAGCATGTAATAATCAAGAAGAAGTGTTGTTGGCAAAGGCTTTGATCAATGTTTCCAAATACTAGAAGACTGGAAAACCAACAAAGATCAAATGATTCGATTATTTGTGCAACAAAGTGGAGTAAGAAATTGTATTATCCGCCAAATGATTAAGGAAGTGGAAGACATGCTGAGGGGTATTAACATAAACAATCATACCGATAAGGCTATATGTAATGAGGCTACAATTTGGGCGATTTTGGGTGCGAAGGGGCGCGAACACCGCCCCCGGGCGATTTTTGGGCGAAAAGGGGCAGGGGCGAGTTCTTCTCGTCGCCTGGAAGAAGGGGCGAATTGCAGGTGGTGGGGCCGGCATGTATGCATATGTGTGTTATACATACATATATATATATATATTATATATATATATATATTATATTACTATTTGTAGCCATTACACCATTACACCCCAAAAACAAATTCTCATCCCTTGCTGACTGGGCGCCACACGGCGCAAAACGCCCCAATTTATAGCCCTCCACTACGCATAGCCTAAATATATACTACAATTGCATATGAAATCGCAAGACGTTGGAAGTGGGAGTTGTTTCACTGTTTTTGTTTAATGTTTTTCATTTCTAGTGTATTTTTCACTATTGTTTTGTTTGTTTTACTTTTGTAATTCTTATTGTTAATCAAATGCATTTTTTTAGTTTACATTTTAAATTATTACATAAATATACGTTTTTTAATAAGTAAATTTACTGCTATTATAGGTTTTAAGTGTATAACAAAAGTTGTAGAGAACTAGAAAGTTAAGCACGTCATCGCTACTTTAGGAAAGAGAAAGTGACATAAAATGATAATATAGGAAAATGTTGTGATAATGTTAATATTAAAAAAAAGGGTACATGAAGTTAGAGCATTCATAATGGATTCTTCACGTCTTTATTTTAAAAATTTAGAAAAAACATTTAAATAATCATTATAACTCATTCTCTATTTTTAAACTACATCTTTAAATTTTAGTGAAATAATATAGGAAGCCTTCAAATTTAAAGTGTTACCATAATACTTCATTTCTAATTACCATTCTATAAATATATATTATAAATCAATTTATATTGAAAATGATAATAAGACAACATAGTTAGGAGTTAAGATTATAAAAAAAGAAAGAGAAAAAAGAATATAGAGATGACAATGGAAAATAGGTTGGGGGAGGTTATTAGAAAATGATGCATAAATTAAAGAAATTATATTTTTTAGTTAAATTTTAAAGATATAGATAGAGAACTTATTGGAAATGCTTTTAGGAAGTGTAGGACGACACCATCCACCCAATAAAATTAGTTACATAAAAGAGTTACTGAAATTATATTTCTATCCTTCTACATTCTTTTTCAATTGGGGTTTAATCGTATATAAAATGTGCAGGCATTCACAATGTTTAAAACATGAGCTGGATTTAATCAATTAATTTGTTCTTTCTTGAATTTAGACTACATGAAGTACATGGTTTCTGTTCATTTTTTTACATGCATAGAGTAACATGATTTCTCATACTAATTTACCTTTTTACAAGCATAATTTAGACTAAAATTTTAATTACTTTCAAACAAGAAAAAGTCTGGAAAAGAAAATTTTGGACTAATCCAAATTGACCCAAACCCTTCCATTTCACCACGTCTACTAGAAAACTAATATAACATTTTTACAAACAAATTCTAGCAACAAGTAAAGATACATTATATATATATTAAATCCTAACTTTCTGTTTACTCACATATGCACACTATTCATAAGGAGAGTCAATTATCTTATGACACATGTATAAAGCATTGCAAATTTCAATGTGATACATGACTGTATGCTTTTTTGTTTGTATCTATATCCTCTTTTTATTTTTCTTTTTTTGTTGTGATACAAATTTCATGTTTGATTATTACATTTTGTTTGTAATCAAAGACGATTTGAGGAAGAATGAAGAGGTAGGTCCTCGTAAAGCCCAGTTGGACCCGCAAGACACACCTTGAAGAGGTATGTCTGAGCAAAGACCAGCTGGTTCCGCAGGACCCACCATGCTCAGAGAGAAGACCTTACACGCAGTAAGCCAGCTGTTCCCGCAGGAAAGCCTCCCTTGGTACAGTACCCTGCCTGTTCCCGCAGCTATGGGTACAAGCCAAGAAGGAAGGCTACCCGCACTAACAGTAAGGCTACACGCATAAGGCACTAACTCTTATACTTCAGTAATGTCACCTGAATAAGGAATGAGCAGGGCGGGAATATTCCCGCCCAAAAGAGCCAGTCCGTACGCTTCTGGAAGATCTTTTGTACTATACCTGCCAAGGTATGGACAAAATAGACAAGATCTGACCAAAGCAGCCCATGAATCAATCACAGGGTGACAGCTCACCGACAATAGTACGAGGAGGAGCACGCTCCAGTACAAAATGTCACTATCAGCCGCTGTCTACCCACCAACTCCTATCGTGGCACGTACGTAGCCCGTAGTTGGTGGAAAAGGAATATTATACAGCTGGCCGTACCTGCTTGGAAACCTACATTCGGCTATAAATACTCCAACACCTTGGAACGGTATCATCATCTTATATCATCTTATCTTCTCTCTAGCTATTTCTCTCAATATACACTTATATTCAGAGCAATCTAGTCTGATTCTCACGCCGGAGGGTGGTCACAAGGAGGAACCCCCCCTTCTCAGTGACGAGCTCACGGTGTCTGTTTTGTAGGTCGAGAAGAATAACCATCTTTGCTGGACCGAACCCTCGTGGGAAACATCTACTTAACCCTAAGATTATTCGTAATCTGCCGGGGTCACTTAGTGTTTCTTCATTGGCGCCATCCGTGCATTAAGCTAGAACTTAATCTTACTTTTTTCTCAGTTTTTTCAAACTTCTGGAAAGATGGTTAAGGTTACTCCGATGCCGAGGCCATCGAGTGACCAAGAAACTCCTGTAACCACAACCCCAGCTACTGGGGGGAACACCGGTGAATATACGATTTTTACGAACACTACCCCGGTTACCCAAGCCGGGGCAAGTGCAGTAAACAATCCTCCCCTGGGATTCATTGATACCCAGGTAGAGAAGCAACAGACGAGGCTTCCCCCCAAACACTAGATCAAGTTAAGGCCTGGGCGGAAGCACGTCAGAAAGAATTCCAAGCTGAGTTAGATGAACGTTTACGTTCACTCCAACAAGCCAATGACGAATTCGGAAGCACTCGACAACAGCTCAACATGAGCAATGATTGCGAGTATTCGGATGATGATTGAGAAGAATCTGACAGTGACGCAAACCCTCGTCATAAGGCGAAAGGGAAGCGTAAAGAAGTAGACTTCCGCTCGAAAAGAAATTTTGGAGAAACTTTCAAGACAAAGAACGCCTAGAAACGGTCTACGCCTCAATGGAAGGGTTCGATGGCAGCACAAACACCCCCTTGGGTATCCTATCTTTCCCCGTCACTCTCACAGATGGGAAGCACTCCCGCACAGAAGACGTGGACTTCGTCGTAATGAGGAAGCCACACCACACGTACGACATTCTCTTCGGGAGAGATGGGATGGCAAGGTTCAATGCTGTGGTATCGTCGGTCCATGGTATGATGGGATGGCCAACAGCTAAGGGCGTTGCTATGATCACGGGCATTCCCCAGGTATGCATCGCATCTGTCTCATCCAAACCTAAACCAAAGATGGCTAAACCAACAACCTCTGAGCCAGAAGATCACTCATCCCACACACACCCTGACCAGGCTGTTACCATTGGCCCAACGATCACTCATCCCACACACACCCTGCTCAAACGCTTGTTGCAAAAAAATGCTAACATCTTCGCGTGGACACCAGCCGATATGACTAGTGTACCCCGAAGTAGGGCTGAGCATAAGCTCAAGTGTGACCCGGCGTTTACGCCGGTCATACAAAAGCGTCGCGTGATGGGGACTGAGCAGGCTAACGCGTGTAGAACCCAAGTTAAAGAACTCCTTGACGCAGGCATTGTACGCGTTAGTAAATATCAAACATGGGTTGCAAATCCCGTCATGGTACCGAAATCCAACAAACAATGGCGCATGTGCATAGACTTCAAAGACCTAAACAAAGCATTCCCCAAGGATTGTTACCCGTTACCCAAAATTGACCTTAAGGTAGATTCGTTGGCACCGTTTCGCCTTAAATGCTTCCTTGATGCGTATAAAGGATACCATCAAATCCACATGGCCGTTGACGATCAGGACAAAACCGCATTTCGGACGCTCGATGGCACATTGTGTTATCAAAAAATTTATTTGGGAATTTATTATTTGTCGTTTTGGACTTCCACAGAATTTGGTGAGCGATAATGGCACCAACTTTGCTGACCAGAAGCTACAAAAGTGACTGAAAGAGCTTCAAATCACCCACACCTTTACCTCAGTGGCATACCCGCAGGGTAATGGTGAGGTGGAAAGAGCAAACAAGAGCATCGTCGACGGTATAAAGAAAAGACTCTTGGAGCATAGATCCGGCTGGGTGGACGAAGTTCCACATGTCCTTTGGGCAAACAGAACGTTGAAAAAAGCAAGCACGGGCGAAACTCCGTTCAGCCTAACCTATGGCACTGAAGCCATGGTCCCAGTCGAGATTGGTCTACCCTCACCAAGAGTCATAACTCAACCAGAAGACAATGATGCGGAAAGACGGTTAGACCTTATGCTAACCGAAGAACGCAGAGACTTAGCCGCAGCGCGTGAAGAGAACTACAAACGACAAATCCAAAAGTACTACAACACGCGGGTAAAACTCTGCAACTTCAATGTCGGAGACTACATACTGCGTAACAACGAGGCTTCGAACCAAGAACGCCAGGAAAGCTGGCCCCGGTCTGGGAAGGGCCATACATCATTAAAGAAGTTTTGGGAAAGGGCGCATACCGGCTCGAAAGGCTCGATGGCACCCCCATCCCAATAACATGGAATGGAGCTCAATTACGCAAATGTTACATGTAGATCAATTCCAAACTTGTAAAGAAAAGGCCTAGAGCCACTTCTAATGGAAATGATTCTCCTTTTATCACATTGTGTTGATAGCCTTACCTTTATACTTATGAACTGACCACACTGATATGCCGGTATTCACCGCATAAATAAGAGTGGGAGGAAGTAAGTAGTTGCGTGTGGAAAGCGGCACAACCCGCATAAACACAAACAGTAAATATTTCTAAGGGAAAGATGAGGAAAACCTTCACGCAGGTCAGATATAGGTAAAGTTTCGTCATCCTACTAAGTGAAAGTGACGGTTCTACCCGCACAATCATGATAGAGGAAACAGAACAGTAACCTATTATCCAACACGCGTCAAAAGGATAACTTATTCAAAACACTTAGAAAATTGCTAAGTTAAACTAAAATATACATGAACAATTCATATAATGTTTACAAGGCAAGGCGTTAACAAAATATTTATATTTACAACAACAATTCAAACATTACAAGAATGGCTAGGTATCTACCCGCCTACAAAAATACAAATCTATCCTAACGGTTGGAAGGGATCTCAAGATTCAAGCTTCAGGACCACTCCCTCCAAACCCACTCGAACCCGCACCATCAGTTGTCTGCGGCGGTTCGAGAAAAGCCTTGAGAACAGCTAGCCCGTCATCAGCAGCCGCAATTTCGTTCACCTTCTACACAACCGGATGCGGAAAGGCAGCATACTGGTTCACAGCTTGGTCGTAGGCAGCTTCAGTGTCTACATCGTGTAAAGGAAAGTTGGAAGGCGGGATGCCCTTCTCTGCAAATCCTAGACCAAGCAGGAAACCAGCCTTCTCCCCATCCTCATGAGAAGCGTTGAGGGCTGCACTCATGGCATCGTCATAAGATGTGTTCGCAAAAATCCGATGCACAACCTACAAAAAAATATATATATATAAAAGAACATTTCTAAGTATAAAGAAAAAACGTAAAGAAATTATGAAGCTACGCGTACCTGCGGTAACGCTTCTCGTAGAAGCCACTCCTTAGTGATCAGAGCTTCTTGGAGGGTAGCTTGAGCTTGATCGCGGGCACGTTCGGCTTCATTTTTGTTGAGGTTGGCAAGCAACACATCCTTAGCAGCAGCCTCTTCAACGCCCCTAAGCTTGCGCTCAGTGCGATCAAGCATACCCTTCTGATCCAAGAGCTCTTGGAGCTTCTTGGCATCTTCCAAAGCCAAAGCATCATGAGCCTGCTGAAGCTTCTCTAGTTTGGCTTTGAGCTCTTCATTCTCAGTGCGCAGAGGCTCAGCAACGGCTTCAGCTTTGGTGGCCCTCTATGTCGCATTACGCGCGGTTTCCTTGGCCAACCTAAGCTGTTCGTTAACAGCTTGGGTAGCCTTGGAACGGGCCTCATGCCTGGCCTGAATCTCGACCTCGAGGTCCTTGAAGGCCTTCTCCTTCTCCGCAGCGGTGGCAGTGAGCCTCTTGTTCTCCTCCCGCAATGCTCGCGCCTGAGCCACTTCCAGGCTACGCGCCGTCTTTAACTTGTTGTTTTCACGACAAAGTAGCTCGACGCGCGGCTGCATCCGGGCAAGGAGGATTTGGAGCTCATTGGACAACCTACCCTCCTGGTAGCTGGCCATTGCCTCCCCCAACGCACCGCTTGGGGCGGCGTGGCGCGCCCAGTCGACGCAGTCCGCAGCCGTTCGGAGGGTCGTTCCCCGGCGAATATTCCACCGTGGAGCGTACACCTCATTGGAATCCGAAACTGCAAAAAACAAAAAACAGTTAGGAAAAAAATGACAAAAATGGATAATAGGCCAAAACAACCCCACGCACCTGTAGGGTCGGTAACAGGCCGGTAGCCGCCAAACCCATCACCCGAGCCTAGAGGATATCCATCCAAAAGGTCAAGGAGATGGGAAGGAGGCAAAGATTGGACCCCCTCATCAACAGAGGTAAGTCCAGGGGTCCCAACCCCAAACATACCTGAAGAACCGGCCATGGACGAAGTAGTCGCCGACACCGGAGAGGGCATGGTAGAAGCCACCGTGGTAGTGACCATCGAAGGTGAACTCACTGGAGATGAACTCACAACCGTAGTCGCCGCTGCAGACGAGCTCGCAGAAAAAGTCACTGCCGGCCCAGTGAAGGATGCGGTGAAGATGGCACTGACGGCCGGCGGAGATGAAGTCATAACTGGAACAGTTGCCTCAACAGTATGGGCAACTGAACCAGCACCGGAAACAGGCGCAGCCGCCTGGGTCATCACCTCGGATAGGTTGACCAAACCTATCGTCGTGGGTCCTGAACTGCTTCCTCCCGCACCTGTAAGGCCCCGTCACCGGTAACCCTACTTTCGTGTTGGATTTACTCATAAACGCAGTTCTAAATATCAGAGTTAATTAAACATTCGCGGAATTTAAAAACTTTCATAAAACATTTCAAAACAAAACACGTCTTGTCTTAAAACATCATTTTGTCTTTAAAAATAAACGAAACATTAAACTTAAACGTCTTGAGTCTTTCGATGCCAGCCTCTTATTCAGTGCCACGTGTCTCCTCAAGCGAGCTGCCTCATCCTACTCACCTGCGTGCATACTAAAAGTCAGCTACGCTGAGTGAGTTCTAGTTAATCACATAATCATACAATACATTCTTACATTTCATACTTAACCTCTTAACTTTCTTTCGTACACACCTAAGTGCATATACTTTCATTCTTACCTTCGTACTTTCTTTACATACATAATCTTACGTTTTAAAGAGCCTTTCGCCCTATAACCTCACAGATATTATAAGGGTCTGGTCCCTAACATCACAGATATTATAAGGGTCTGGTCCCTAACATCACAGATATTATAAGGGTCTGGTCCCTAGTTCTCGAATATTCGTAGGGTTCGATTCCCTCTTCGTTACCATACAACCATACATCATACCTCGAGTATTATTAGGGCTCGGTACCCTTTTCGTAACCATACAACCATCTTTTCCTTCTTTTATTAACTTTATTACGTTCATACACATAAGCATACATATCATACTTACCTTATGCATAGCGTTACAACCTGACAGTACGTGCAATATCCGAAGATCGTTCACGTACCATCAAGCAATCATTCATACAAATCACATATATCACATATGGCATACACTTATCACTTAGGATAAATGTATTAACAACACATCGAGTATGCACACAGCCCCGAAAACATAACAAGGAATGGGGCTAGAAACTCGCCTGAACACGGTTACGTTCACCGTTAATCGTAATCCCTTTCTTCAGTTGTGCACGGCTAACTGTATAATAAGTATATGTATCAATTAACTATCACTACTCATATTGTATTTCTATCTTTATATGACCCACAACGAACGGGGGTCCGGGGGCAGCGCCCCTGGCAGCGGGGTCTAGGGGCGGCAGCCCCTAGCAGGGTCCAAGGGGCAGAGCCCCTGGCTGGGGTCAAGCTGCCAGGTCAGCTTGGAAAAATTTTATTTACATTAACTGTCTTAACACATTTTTCATTAGGTTTTTAATTTATTTCCTAATCGAACTTGACTTTAAGCGAAGTTAAACCTTAGGCGAACTTAGCTTTAAGCGAAGTTAAACCTTAAGCGAACTTAGCTTTAGGCGAAGTTATCAGTTAGGCGAAATTGGCCGTAAGCGAAGTTATCAATTAGGCGAACTTGGCCTCAGGCGAAGTTACCAGTTAGGCGAACTTGGCCGTAAGCGAAGTTATCAATTAGGCGAACTTGGCCTCAGGCGAAGTTACCAGTTAGGCGAACTTGGCCGTAAGCGAAGTTATCAATTAGGCGAAATTGGCCTCAGGCGAAGTTATCGCTTTGAAGGCGAAGTTGCCCAGTTCAGCCGCTGTTTGGTTTCTATCAAGCATTTTTGGCGATTTTAACACCCTTGTTATGGTTCGACAACACCCACTACGCTCCCCAACCGTTTTCGGTCATATAAACACTATAAAGCTTGGATCTTTAAACTTCAAAGATCAAGAATCATACCTTTTTGTGCTTGTTTGGATCTCGTTTAACTTGTTTAATCACAACTAATCGCTCACTCTCTCTCGGATCAAGCTCGTTCCTCTCCCTCGGCCGCCGGCGGTGTGTGTGGTGTGGGTGTGTTTTGGAGTGTTAAAGAATAAGATGGAATGAGTGATGTTTAGGGTTTTGGTGTGTTTTGTGCTTGTTTGCACATCCGTCAAATGCACACCGTGTTTCTCCAAAGCACGGTATACGAACTTCGTTAATGGGAATCTGAGATTCCCATATATGAAGAATGAGGCATAAACCCCTATCTTGCCCTTAGGTGCATCATACACCGTCTGGTGGGGCTCCGGAAACTCAGGCTCGTTAGGATCGAGCATGAACTTCTTGACGATATAGTGGTATAAATCGACAGAAAGAGTACACTGGCACTCGCCAGCAGTACTCTTATCGTCCTTATCAGACGTGGACGTCGGGTTCTCGAGGTATACTTCGGACTCCTCGACGTTAACCTCGGGATCATGTGTAGAAGACATTTTTTAGATGTTAAAGAGAGCGATTTCAAGAGAATGCTCGACAGGAAAAGTTAGAGTATTCGCCGGAAATCGCTTAGAAGAAGAGTGAAGTGAAAGTATGGAATAATATACACCCTCTCCCCCCTTATATACTCATCGCAATGAATGCGATGAATTTAATGCGGAGGAGAGAGAGAGCGCAGGTGCAATGAAACGGCGACACGTGTGGATAAAGCAAGCTGGCAACAGGTGTCAGGATGGCGCGTGACATGAAACTCGCGCCCACGCGCCTGAAAAAGCGTCCTGATTGACCACATGCTGTCACGTCGTCATAACTTCCTGCACGTCCTGAAACCGTCAGAAGACGCCAACGTCCCTTCAGCAGTTTGGATTGTCCTTATCCTTTCGCCAACTCTTCGAATTTCAAAAAGATTCAAAAATAAAGAGGGAATATACCCCCTTGGAAACCAAGGAACCATAAGACAAGTGCGAGTACAGTGTCAAGGCGAAACCCTTCACATACTTAGCACTTGCAGGGAATTGAAGCCAAGAATACATTGGAAACCAAGGAACCATAAGACAAGTGCGGGTACAGTGTCAAGGCGAAACCCTGCACATACTTAGCACTTGCAGGGAATTGAAGCCAAGAATACCTTGGAAACCAAGGAACCATAAGACAAGTGCGGGTACAGTGTCAAGGCGAAACCCTTCACATACTTAGCACTTGCAGGGAATTGAAGCCAAGAATACATTGGAAACCAAGGAACCATAAGACAAGTGTGGGTACAGTGTCAAGGCGAAACCTTTCACATACTTAGCACTTGCAGGGAATTGAAACCAAGAAGGATCCTATGGGCCATGCTTGCGGAAAGAGAAATAGCATCCCCGCATGGCGGGAACGTTGAGAACTAAATTGTTTGAAGCCTCAAGGTGGAAGTGGTTGTTTAACATAACTGATCACTATGTCAAACTACCAAAACCTCGTGGAGAATCTACACAAGTGAAACTCAACGCTCCCGACCTGCGAGGAGGTTACACACCTACCCGCATCATACCCAAAGATCAGGCAGAAAAGTCAGGAATTTCTGCAAGTGACATTAGGAAAACTGCGGGAAGAATTCCCACGGAAAACCTTAAAAAACAAAAACCCCTCTTTAAAACCCCTTGCTTAAAGTCCAAAAGTTCACCTCACTTATTAACAATTCATGAGAAGAACAATGGACTGGGGGGACTTGAAGAGGTAGGTCCCCGCAAAGCCCAGTTGGACCCGTAAGACACACCTTGAAGAGGTACGTCTGCGCAAAGACCAGCTGGTTCCGCAGGACCCACCATGCTCAGAGAGAAGACCTTACACGCAGTAAGCCAGCTGTTCCCGCAGGAAAGCCTCCCTTGGTACAGTACCCTGCCTGTTCCTGCAGCTATGGGTACAAGCCAAGAAGGAAGGCTGCCCGCACTAACAGTAAGGCTACACGCATAAGGCACTAACTCTTATACTTCAGTAATGTTACCTGAATAAGGAATGAGCAGGGCGGGAATATTCCCGCCCAAAAGAGCCAGTCCGTACGCTTCTGGAAGATCTTTTGTACTATACCTGCCAAGGTATGGACAAAATAGACAAGATCTGACCAAAGCAGCCCATGAATCAATCACAGGGTGACAGCTCACCGACAATAGTACGAGGAGGAGCACGCTCCAGTACAAAATGTCACTATCAGCCGCTGCCTACTCACCAACTCCCATCGTGGCACGTACATAGCCCGTAGTTGGTGGAAAAGGAATATTATACAGTTGGCCGTACCTGCTTGGAAACCTACCTTCGGCTATAAATACTCCAACACCTTGGAACGGTATCATCATCTTATATCATCTTATCTTCTCTTTAGCTATTTCTCTCAATATACACATATATTCAGAGCAATCTAGTCTGATTCTCACGCCGGAGGGTGGTCACAAGGAGGAACCCCCCCCCCCCCTCTTCTCAGTGACGAGCTCACGGTGTCTGTTTTGCAGGTCGAGAAGAATAATCATCTTTGCCGGACCTAACACTCGTGGGAAACATCTACTTAACCCTAAAATTATTCGTAATCTGTCGGGGTCACTTAGTGTTTCTTCAAAGAAGTTGGAGGGTAAAAGTAGTGTGATGTTGCGGACGCCTCGATCTCCATCTTTGCTAATTAATCCTTGGTTTTTAATGTTTCAAATCCCAATGTTATTTGAAGAGTCTGGCCATAGCTAACGGACGACGAACATCATGTAAGACGCTCCATCTCTAAGTGGTGCACATCTATTAATTTTTATTAACCTATTTGCCACACATGATCAACTGAACAATTGTAGCTGTTGAATGAATATGTTGTTGCTGATAATACTTAAAAGCTTGAAGGCTCTTGCCGAAAGATTTTAAAAATAATAAATAGTTTAGAAGTCGAAGTTATGAGTTCGTTTCTTTTAAAAATCAATAATATGAAACTCACTTTATATTAACAAATGTTGTTATTTACTTTGTGTTTTTTTAAGACGTACCACAGGGTGATTGGCTTTTCCATTGTGTTGTTATCAGATATGTTACCGAAACAAGTGTAGAGATTGTGACCAAACTGCAGATAATGAAACTCTAAATCTATTGTGGGCTTTTTAAATTACATTACAAGATTTGTCCACTTTTTAATGACTTTGATTTTGGTTCACACGTTTCCTTATGCCATTAGAAAGGGGAATCATTATCACAATGACCGCCATAATCTAACAAAAAGAAGCAAATAACTTTGCACATTGTAACTCTTGCACTGATTGGCCTCAATCAAGGTGTATGCCTCTTTTCATGATTCTCTAATTTGGGTGAGGTCCATACCAAATTTCATCTTAATTTCCTATTTTATTGTTAGCTGTAATGTAAAATTTTCAAGTGGAAGCTTCTGCTTTATAACAACGAGACCCTGTAAGTAAAAGTTGGCACGGCAGCTGAAAAAGCTGATCAGCACTTTATTAGCAAAAACGAAAATCGGATCAGTAGGAGATTTATTTAAATACATACAGTTCATCCGTGATCGAAACAAATGAGTAAATGCTGATTACCTTTACAAGATCACTCCAAGCCTTTGCTTTCGGTTTTTGTTTGTACTTTAGTTGGCTTCGGACTTTAAATACATTTTTATTAACTGTATGATTGCAACAGTAATCATCAACTTAAGCCACCCCGTTGCGAAGCGCGGGTAATAATACTAGTCAAGACAGTATTACTCCCGCCCAAATAAGCCAGTCCGTACGATACAGGAAGATCTTATGTACTGTACCTGACGAGGTATGGGAAAAAGATCTGACTAAAGATACGACAGCTTATTGACAACAGTATGGCGAGCAGCATGCTCCTGCACTGTATGTCACTATTAGCCGCTGCCTACTCACCAACTACTGCCATACCACGTGCGTAGCCGTCAGTTGGTGGAACAGGAATAGTATACAGCAGGCCTGGTCACTATCAGCCGCTACCTACCCACCAACTACCAGCAGGGCACGTGCGTAGGCTACTGTTGGTGGAATAGGAACACTGTTGCAGCCGGCCATACCTCTTTGGAAACCTACCTTCGGCTATAAATACCACAAATGGTATGACCATCTCATCTTATCATATCTTACTACATTATCATCATATTATACCTGATATCTGCTCTAGCAATCTCTTAATATACTTTTATATTTAAAGAGCAATCTAGTCTGATTCTCACGCCGGAGGGTGGTCACAAGGAGGAACCCCCCCTTCTCAGTGACGAGCTCACGGTGTCTGTTTTGCAGGTTATCAGAAGAACCATCTTCCAAGGGTCTAACCCCTCGTGGGAAACATCTCTCCAACCCCCAGGTTACCAGTAATCTGCCCGGGGTTCGGTTAGTGTTTCTTCAT
Organism: Bidens hawaiensis; assembly: GCF_021521415.1. NCBI lineage: Eukaryota > Viridiplantae > Streptophyta > Magnoliopsida > Asterales > Asteraceae > Bidens > Bidens hawaiensis. The sequence continues at coordinate 278,310 of NW_027494450.1, forward strand.
TGGCGCCATCTGTGCATAAAGCTAGAACTTTATTCTCCAGTTTTTTCAAACTTCTACAAAGATGGTTAGAGAAATTCCGGTAACCACAACCCCAGCTACTGGGATGAACGCCGGTAACACAGTTTTTACAAACACTACCCCGGTTACCCAAGCCGGGGCAAGTGAAGTAAATTTTACGAACACTACCCCAGTTACTCAGGCTGGGGCAAGTGCAGTAAATGATCGCCTACTGGGATCCACTGATACCCAGCTTGAGAGACGAAGACTCCCCCGCCAAACTCTCGATGAAGTCAAGGCATGGGCGGAGGCACGACAAAAGGAATTCCAGGCTGAGTTGGACGAACGCTTGCGTTCCGTCCAACAGGCTGACGAATTCGAAGATTACTTGGATGACTCGGAGGAATCCGACTCCGACGCGAACCCTCGCCATAGGGCAAAAGGGAAGCGTAAGGAAATGGAATCCCAACCGAAAAGGCATTTTGGACAAGCCTTCAAACCAAAAAGTACAGGTGGAAGTCCACGAGACTTCTCCAAAACGTTCAAACCAAACATTGCAAATGCAGGAACGTCCAAGTTTGCAAGGGACATTGCGGAAGCAATCGCCCCAAAGAGTGCCAAACAAATGCCTAACATAGGCACATATGACGGTATATCTGATCCAGACGATCATTTGAACAGGTTCATAGCAGGGGCAACCGTCAGCAATTGGACGGAACCCACCTGGTGCTACATGTTCCAAATGACGCTTGTTGGGGCTACTAGAGCTTGGTTTGATCGTCTACCGGTCAACCACATCTACGACTGGGCAGACTTCCAGCAGAAGTTTAGCCAACACTTCAGCCAGCAACGGAAGTATACCGAGGAGCAATGGACAATCCTCAAATGCATACGAGAAGAAGATGAATCTCTGCCAAACTTCATCACTCGCTTCAACTCAAAGAAGCTAAGTTTGGGCAATATCAGCGAAGATCTTGTTCGCGCTGCCTTCATCCAGGGCGCGCATGACCCAGAGCTCATCCGCACCCTAACGGGTAAAGATGGCATGCCATCCACATGGGATGCCATCATGACAGCAGCAAAACGCTATGCGGAAACCGAGAAGCAACTGGGTAGAGATCTCCCACAGAGCACAAACCTCTACACCCAGAAGACGAGAGAAGACAACGTCCTCACCGCCCGACTAAATAAAAAGCGGAAGCAAGGCATTTGGCAGTCAAGGGTAAACTTTGACACCTCATCCGGCTTGCAACATCGATTGGGCGGAAGGGATAATGCGCAGCCGCACCGGAACTCCAGATGGACGCCACTCAGCAAAAGCGTCACTGAGATATTCGCCACTGAAGAGCTCCCGTGGCCAAAGCCTCCAATAATCCGACATCGTCACGATGCTGATCGGAGCAAATACTGTGACTTTCACAAGACAAAAGGCCACAACACTGAAGAATGCACAGACGTAAAAGACATGGTTGAAGCATTTGTCAGAGATGGGACGCTCGCGCACCTCGTGGCGCAATAAAGGCTGAGCACGCGGGTGCGTGTAGAACCCCAGCTGGGGAAAACACGAATCAAAATTCCAGCTTCAATATCGAGACTACATGCTGCGTAAAGAACGAGATCCCGAACCAGGTGCGTATCGGCTCGATGGCACTCCCATCCCAACATCATGGAAGGGAGCTCATTTACACAATTTGCATGTAAATCAATTCCAATTTGTTAAGAAAAGGCCAAGAGCCACTTCTAATGGAAATGATTCTCTTTAAGAACATCGAAGCTGATGATTTTACATTTATACTTTTCTGAACACTAATATGCCGGTTTTCACCGCATAATTACGTGAAGTCATTGCATGGGAAGGCGGTCCTACCCGCACGAACCCAATAACGTGACAAACCTTCACGCAGGTCAGTTGAAGGGGAAAAAGTTCAGCAACCATTAAATGAAAGTGCCGGTCTATCCGCATGAATCATTAAAGGAAACTGAACACTAACCTATTGACAACCGCGCGTCGAACGGTTCAAAACAATTCTTAAAAAGGATGAGGAAAACCTACACGCAGGTCAGATAAGGGTAAAGTTTTGCCATCCTACTAAGTGCAAGTGACGGTTCTACCCGCACAATCACGAAAGAGGAAGCAAAACTTCACACCTATTATCAACCACGTTCAAAGGTTAACTTATCCTCAAAGGATGAGGAAAACCTACACGCAGGTCAGATAAGGGTAAAGTTTTGCCATCCTACTAAGTGCAAGTGACGGTTCTACCCGCACAATCACGAAAGAGGAAGCAAAACTTCACACCTATTATCAACCACGTTCAAAGGTTAACTTATCCTCAAAGGATGAGGAAAACCTACACGCAGGTCGGATAAGGGTAAAGTTTTGCCATCCTACTAAGTGCAAGTGACGGTTCTACCCGCACAATCACGAAAGAGGAAGCAAAACTTCACACCTATTATCAACCACGTTCAAAGGTTAACTTATCCTCAAAAGATGAGGAAAACCTACACGCAGGTCAGATGAAGGTTAAAGTTTAGCCATCCTACTAAGTGCAAGTGACGGTTCTAACCGCACAATCACGAAGGAGGAGGCAACACTTTAACCCATTAACCACGTTCAACAGGTTAACTTATTCTAAACACTTGGAAAATTGCTAATTTAAACTAAGTATGCAAGTCATAAGTTTATAAAGCAAAGAACCCAAAGAAGGAAATAACAATGTTATACGCAAAAAGATTTATATTTCACAAATGAATTATTACAAGAATGGCTGGGTAACTACCCGCCTATGAAAAGAAAAAAAATACATCCGTACAAGACTATCCTAGCAATGGGAAGGGATCTTCGGATCAAGCCTCAGGGCCGCCTCCACTTGGACCCGCTCCATCAGAAGAACGGGGCGGTTCGAGGAAGGCTTTAAGGACAGCTAACCCATCATCAGCAGCAGCTACTTGGTTCACCTTCTCCACCACTAGATGCGGGAAGGCAGCATACTGGTTTACTGCTTGGTCATATATGGCTTCAGTGTCAACATTGTACAAAGGGAAGTTGGAAGGCGGGAAGCCTTTCTCAACGAACCCTAGACCAAGCAGGAAGCCAACCCGTTCCCCATCCTCGTGAGAAGCGTTGAGGGCTGCGCTCATAGCATCGTCGTAGGATGTCTCTGAGAAGACCCGATGCACAACCTACAAAGAAAATACAAGTGTCACACCTTTTCTATGAACAAAGGAAAGCGTGAAGACGTAAAGCTAAAATACCTGAGGCAACGCTTCTCGAAGAAGCCATTCCTTGGCAACCAGGGCTTGGGTGTAGGCGCGTTCGGCTTCGCTTTTATTAAGGTTGGCAAGTTGCACTTCCTTTGCAGCAGCCTCTTCAACGCCCTTAAGCTTCCGCTCTGTGTGGTCAAGCACGCCCCTCTGGTCCAGGATCTCTTGGAGCTTCTTGGCATCTTCCATGGCCAAGGCATCATGAGCACGTTGGAGAGCCTCTAATTGGGCCTTGAGCTCCTCGTTCTCCATGCGTAAAGGCTCAGCAACGGCTTCAGCCTTGGTAGCCCTCTCAGTTGCGTTCCTCGCAGTCTCCTTAGCCAGCCGAAGCTGTTCGTTAACAGCTTGGGCAGCCTTGGAGCGGGCCTCGAGTCGCGCTTGAACTTCAACCTCGAGGGCCTTGAAAGCCTTCTCCTTCTCCGCAGCAGCTGCGGTCAATCGTTGGTTCTCCTCCCGAAGAGCACGCGCCTGAGATACATCCTTGGCGCGAGCTGCTTTCAACTTGTCGTTTTCACGACAAAGCAGCTCGACGCGCGGCTGCATCCGGGCTTGGAGAACCCGAAGCTCATTGGTTAGCCTACCCTCCTGGTAGCTAGCCATGGCTTCCCCCAACGCACCATGGGGAGCAGCGTGGCGAGCCCATTCCACGCACTCCACAGGGGTGCGAAGGGTTGTTCCTCGGCGTATGTTCCATCGCGGAACATACACTTCATTGGAATCCGACACTGCAAAAAACAAAAAAGCAGTTAGGAAAAGATGATAAAAATAAGTTAAAAAGGGCCAAAGGAACCCTACGCACCTGTAGGGTCTATAACAGGCCGATAACCGCCGAACCCATCACCTGAACCCAAAGGAAACCCATCCAAAAGGTCAGGCAGATGGGAAGGTGGCAAGGACTGGCGAGTACTCCCATGCGTACCTGATGGGCCGGCCATCGGTGCCGGTGGCGGGGGCATGGTGGCAGCCGCCGCAGTCGCTGCCCGCAGAATCCGCAGCAATCGTAACCGCCGGTTCGGTGAAGGACGCCGTAAAAATCGCACTCACGGCCGGCGGTGGCGTAAACTCGGTTGGAACAGTCGGCTCAGAATGAGCAACTGAACCAGCGGGACCAGGCGCAGGCGCCTGGGTCGACGCCTCAGGTAGGCTGACCAAGCCTACCGTCATCGGCGGAGAGGTACTACTCGGTACTTCACCCTGGAATGCGTCAACATCCACGCCTGCACAAGAAGATTAAGTGTTAATAAATTTATGAAGTGATAAATCTACAAAAAGAATGTTTGTACTTACGGGTTTTCTTGAGCCTGAACATACGGAGGGGCGGGGACAAGCCCGATGGGGCCGGTCTCTTGACGCCGGTCACCGTCGTCGTCATTGGTTCTCCGGAGGTAACAGTCGTAGCCTCCGGAGCAGTGGTCTTCTCACCACCGGGGTTCCCCGCCACCTCTTCACTATCTGACTCGGTGTCAGATAGAAGCACCGGATCAGCCGTGGAGGCCACCTTCTCCTTTCCCTTCCCTCCGGCAGCCTTCTTCTTCCGCACAAGGGGAGGACCATCTGCGGATTCCTCAGAAGAAGACAGGATGTAAGGATTTCCAGCAGCGGGTACAGCATTGAGGGGTTGAGGATAGAATATCGCCTTACCTGGCCGCCGGTGGCTCAGGATCTCTTGGCCCGGCGGATAGACCTCCACAAATCGATCCGCCGTTTGCTCCAGGATGGGCAACTCATTGTCGTCCAGAGCACGAGTGCCCACCCGCACGGGACCGTCAGCTTCCCGCGGGAACAGGAGCGACTCCAAATTATTCCCCTCTGAAAGAAAAGAAACAGTTAGAAAATAAACTAATATCAGCAAGAAAGACAAGACATACCATAAGGAATAGAGTTCAAACCGTATTCGAGAAGGATGGGAAACCGAGACGCCACCTTCCATACCCGGCTCATCCCCAGCAACACCATCCCGGACTCCGCAAACCGGTAAACCGGAGATTGGACCCGGGATATCTTCGCGAACCATTCCGCCTCCTGGTAGCTGGAAGCGTGAAGGCTCGGAAGCGCTTGACCCTTCTTGAACTTCATGGCAATGGGGATGGCGCGGGCAGAGATGTAGAAGAACTCCCGCTTCCACGATCGGAGACTGCGCTCGGTCACGCAGATCTTCAAACCCTTAATACGGGTTGTCAGGGTGTACCACCCCTGGACGCACCTCCAAGTATAGAAGGTCATCAGGCGGTCCACGTAGGGCTCAATACCCAGAATCCGGCACACCCACTCGAAGTGCCGGATCTTGGCAATCGCCATCGGATGCACCTCGGTCAGGTGCACACCGTGCCTCTCCAGGACACGGTACATAAACTTTGTCAAAGGAAACCTAAGGTTCCCATAGACAAAGAATGCAGCATATACCCCGATCTTGCCACTGGGGGCATCGTACACAGTCTGGTGGGATTCAGGAAACTCAGGCTCAAGAGACTCAAGCATGAACTTCCTGACAATGTACTGGTACTGATCGACAGGTAGAGCACACTGGCACTCGCCAGCAGTACTCCTATCATCGGCTACAGCTTCAGCATCATGGGAAGACATTTTGCAGAAAGAAGAAAGCGATTTCGGGAAAATGCTTGCCTGAAAAGGGGAGTATTTGCCGGAAATCACTAAGAAGAAGAAGAAAGGTGAAAGTGTGGATTACAAAGAGGCCTCTCCCCCTTTATATACTAATCTCAATTAATGCGGTGAATTTAATGCGGAGGAGAGATAAATCGAAGGTGCAATGAAACTATGACACGTGGCAAAAAGCAGGCTGGCAACAGCTGTTGACAGGACGTGTGCCAGTAATTTCGCGGCCACGCGCTCGAAAAATCGTGCCCACAGCGCCGTAAAAAGCGTCTGGAATGACCATATAAATGTCACGTCACCATAACTTCCTGCACGTCCTGACACAGTCAGAAGAAACTGTCGCGCGACGTTTCAGAGGTTTGGACTGTTCCTATCTTTCCACCAACCTTTCGAATTTCAAAATTCAAAATTTAAAAATATTAAAAAGTAAGCGGGAAAATACCCCCTTACCTTGGCGAACAAGTAACCGTAAGACGGATGCGGGTACAGTGTTAAGGCAAAACCCTTCACATACCTAGCACCCGCGGGGAATTGAAGCCAAGAAAACCTTGGCGAAAAGTAACCGTAAGACGGATGCGGGTACAGTGTTAAGGCAAAACCCTTCACATACCTAGCACCCGCAGGGAATTGAGGCCAAGAAAACCTTGGCGAACAAATAACCGTAAGACGGATGCGGGTACAGTGTTAAGGCAAAACCCTTCACATACCTAGCACCCGCAGGGAATTGAAGCCAAGTACCTCGGCAGCCAAGTAACTATAAGACGGGTGCGGGTACAGTGTAAAGGCAAAACCCTTCACATACCTAGCACCCGCAGGGA